>NC_061858.1:14658698-14676198 GCF_019202785.1 Penaeus chinensis
ACAAGATATTTTGCCAAATATCACAGATCTCGTGCCTCGGAGACCTAGAACAAAATACTAACTCTTACCATTTAAAACCTTGTACACGGGTGAAATCGAAACGTCATACAAAAAAAAAAAAAAAAAAAAAAATGAACGAGATAGATGGATAAATAGATAATTAGGTAGATAGATAGATAGATAGATAGATAGATAGAGAGAGAGAGAGAGAGAGAGAGAGAGAGAGAGAGAGAGAGAGAGAGAGAGAGAGAGACTTCTGATCTTAGTCCTGGAAGCTTAGAGAATTCCACAATGCCGGCGGTGCTTCCTAACTGAAAAGACACCAAAACGAGATGATTAGTTTCCCCCGTCTAGAAAGTAAACCTAATCCTCTTTCCTCTAAACTCGGACCGCCTCGAATCTAAACTCGGAAACTTCTGTGCAAACTGCTTCCTCTACGGTTTGCCAATTTCCCTCGCTGCTCTCACCCTCGAGGTTTACATTTTGTTATAGTTTTTACCACGAAAACACTGGGGGTTCAGGCGAGCTCCTGCTTCAGCTCTTGTCAGTTCATTGTGCATGTGTGTGCGTTGATGGCTATGTATTATAGGTAAGAGAAGGAAGGAGAGGGAGGGAAAAGGGTATTACAGGTTAGAGAGGTGCGGTAAGTTTTTCCAACGTTTTTTTTCTTTTTTTCGGTATATAATCTCACGCATACAATTATCAAGGCATTTACAACGTATACGGGAGATATGTGACTTTATAAATGTGACTGTTGTGCATATGCATGTATTTACATGTACATATACATATATACACATATACACACACACATGCACAGAAGAGAGAGAGAGAGAGAGAGAGAGAGAGAGAGAGAGAGAGAGAGAGAGAGAGAGAGAGAGAGAGAGAGAGAGAGAGAGAGAGAGAGAGAGGGAGGGAGAGAGAGAGAGAGAGAGAGATGATATCAAAGACAGACAATATTTATCCCTGCAGAAGTTCGTAATACATTCCTTTAAAAGAAAGATTAATCCCAGCCCTGATAAATTTATATACACGAATTAATTTTCACAGAAAGAAATTAATTCCACTTTTCCCTCCGCATTTTTGACGGAAGACTGAGCTCTAATTGCTTCCCCCAGACCAGGATGCAAAGACACTTGAAGACGTGCAAGCGCCGCCAAGCAAGCAGGAAACGCGGCCGACGAGGATATGGAGGGACTATTTACGTTTTAAAAGCTTTATTTTCTTCTCTTCCTTTACCTCCGTTGAATCTAGAGTCTGGCACAGAGCGGCTGCTTAAGATGGCAAAGTAGGTACTTTCGTTAAGAAGGAAATATTTTTGAGCAACTTGCCTACCTACTTGCCGCCAAACAGGATGGCGATAAAAACGGAACCGATTAAATTTTAAAAGCTTTTATTTTGCCAGCATGTAATATAGTGTACCACTGGAAACACCTTCAAAATGGTAGAATAAGTAGTTTACTTGATTATGAATTTTCTTATGCCTACCTTTAAATCTTTCTATGGCTATCTATAACTTACTCCTGTACCTATCATTAGATCTATCGAACTATATGCCTTCCTATCTCTAAACATTGAAACAAAAAGTTGTCTGAAAAGCATGGCATAAGATAAAAGTGGTCAATGATTCGCTGCTTCCAAAAAACATAGGCTTTTCTCATAATCATCTGCGGCTTGTAAGTTCCTTCACTTTCCAAATGGGTTATTAGCGGACGCAAGATGAATGACTTGTCATGCATAATTAGAGGAAGATGCTCATAAGTGGCTTAGGCGAAATATTTTCCAAAGTTTGCGAAGATCAAAAATGGAAAGACCAATTGATAAACACGATTACAAAATGTAGTTGCTTATATCTTAACCGATTCGTTGCACCCTTTATTCCTTCACAATGTATTAATATTAGCACATAATCTGCTTTTCTTACTTGATTTATTTAAATCCATACTTTTCCGATTTTTTTATGTGAATAAGATAAGTTCTTTTGCATTAAACACAGGACGTCCAGCCTCTATTCCTTCCTGATGAGGCTGCGTCTGTCGCTCATTTTCAGGTATGTCACAAGCTTCGCCTCTGGCCAGTTAATTAAATTCCCTTTGAATTGCGGCGACTGACCTGAGCCTGTCGACGACATGCTTAGAAGTTCCCGCAGTGCCGGATACCAGAATTTCTTTTATGCTGTAGAATTTTGTATTACAAGTTATTGGTTAACTACACAACACTAAATTGACGAGTTCACAACGTTATGTTCTTATTCCATTTATGTTGTGGAAGACTCCCCCCCCCCCCCCCTCTCTCTCTCTCTATATATATATATATATATATATATATGTATATATATATATATATATATATATATATATATATATAATAGTCTCTAATTCAAATGTACAAGAAAACCAATATATTTTCTGGCAGGCCCAGAGGAAAACTCCGTTTAACACCTTTATTGAGAAACAGATACATAGTAGGGGGAGGTATGGTAAGTGGTAGTCATGGTGGAGGCGGCGTCAGCTCCAACGGGCGAGGGGGAGAAGGTGCTCGCGATTCAAGGGTCGGAATCATTCTGCCTCCTCCGGGTCAGGCTAGGTCGCTCCTCCCCTAGCTTTTGCCTAGGGTGTGGGAACCCCGCCTCTGCAGGCGTATCCCCTCCAGAGCGTATCCTGTTATCGCCGAACTGAGGTCATGTCACCCAGCCGCCCCGGCGGGCTCCCTGATTAATGATTGTGATACAGCTGCCCCGGCGGCTCCTTGATTAATGAATGTCACACCGCTCTGCCACCTACCCTCGCCTCGCCCTGGTTGTCTAACTCCCGCGCCCGGGGGCAAACTCGACGGTACACAGTGCGGCAGACGTCCACCTCCACGGCTCGTCCTCATCTCCCACCCGTCCTGTGCGGCGTCCTACGTCCTTTCCCTCCTCCGGTCCGTCCACGGCGCCTCATGCTCGAAGGCCTCGCCATAGCGCCATATCCCAGAGAAGTCCTCGACATGGTCCATCCAGAATCTCCTGCTCTCTGTGGAGTCCCTCGCCATCGGTCACGTGCGTGAAGTGTCGGTATCGACGACCAGGCTAACGGTAAACAGACCATGCACACAAGGGCCAGGATAGTAGGAGAGAAATATATGACAGATGGGGGAGGGGGCGTAAATGACCTACTATGAGCCGGTAACTATCAGCTAATAATTTGCATTTTTTTTTTTTAAATGGAATGATCAAGGCAATCCGTAAGGATCTACTTGATCCTCGAGCATTCCGATAAAGGGAGAGAAAGGAGAAAGTAAGTTACATGCACAAAATATTAGTGCATCATGAACATTGCTAATGTACAAGGATAGGTCCATGATATGGAGGACATGAGGAAGCATGCTTGGCGGCCTTACTGCTGATACGTTCCTCTTCCCTATGCATCCGATATGCCTTCGCGTAGCACACCCCAAACACTAATAAGAGGAGCAACACACCTGATAAGGTGACATAAATAGGGTAGATAAAGTCTATATGAAATTTCGACATCAACCCCACGTCCGCCTCCAGAACCTTCCAAACTCTGGGATCGTGACGTTGATTGTCGGCAAGATCAGGAGCGCAGGCCAAATCGCTATGGGATTGATTGAATATTTAAAATTATCTGCCGCGTCAACAGCTAAGGTCATTAGCGGCGAACACCTTGTTAGACTGAAAAATAATAAAATATTTAAAACGTTAAAACTCTATCAATAAATGTCATAAATAACAATAAATATTATATTAAAAATCGAAGCATAAATATTATAATCTAAATGTTTAAAAAACTATTGCATAAACATTATGCATAACTAAATTTTATTGAAAATATTAGTTTCCCTAAGGAAACTAATAAGACCTATGTTACAGTCCTCCCCCAATACATTTTTCAGTGTATATGGGGGAGACAAGTACCTTCCTCTTTGGTCTGAGAATGTTGCACATCTTTCCATTACATGTGCGCCGTTAATGGCTATTGGCATTCCTCACAGCGTGTTTCACTTTTTGCCATCATCGGCCCATGAGTCAGTCTTGTGTGCCCGATTCTCAGCCAAATCGCTATGGGATCTACAGCGACGTCCGTGACGAAGGACTTGATTGCTGGAACCTGTAATGACAGGGAATGTAACCTGCAATGATGAGCCAGAACAAAGGTTCCCAGAAACAACCTATCTAGTTGAAGCTAATCGCAAGCAACTGTGGCGACCGTTGACTGATAGAAATAGATCAGTGTTACCTGCGAAAGGCTGAGCATAAAAGGCGAGAGCTGATCCCTCACTTCCTCGAAGGAACAGAACAGAAGTCTAAGAAGTCCGAGGAAGGGAAGGGTAGAGTATGTCCTCCATATTGTTTTGTGTTGGAAGGAGTGTACACGGTACGCCCTAAAGATAGTAGATGGAATGATAACAGACAGCCCCGAGGCAGTGAGGAAATCAGGTCAAGTGACACCTCTCCATGCGCCGCATGAATGAGGGCCGATGCCAAACTAGTCACTCCCTGTATAATTTTGTTAACCGTGTTTTGGTATGAAAAAAACAGTTAAGGTTAAAGAGTTAGATGAGAAACCTTGTTCACTGTACCTACAATCTGTCTTTATCTACAACTCCACTAAGTCTGTGCGCAATGTTGCCAACAAAGTTGAATGCTCCTCTCTGGGTTCTACCTGTAGACTTGAGAGGTCCTGTGAAAGAACTCAACTCTGCAATCGTCGAGGATAAAATACGATCGAATAGGCGAATGTCATGTGCATCAAGAGAAGGATCGATGGTGAGATTGTCACGAAGTCCCTGTGGTATAGCATGAGCTTCGAAGCGTTGCGTAGTGGCAATAGCGAGAACCGGGCCTCCACATAGCTTGTTATAGGATTGACCTTCCCAAGGTCTTCAATCATAGCCCCAGGTGCGTCCCTCACATTATGCGACAGGCGATTCAAGCCTCCCATGAGGAGTGCCACAAGGGTATGGACGACAGCATCCTGGAAGGGAGAGTTAGATATCACTGACCACTCGCAAAACCAGCATGAAAGCATATATCACAATAGCCGGCTACAAAAAGAGTCTATGTGAAAAGGATGATAATGATCAGTTGGAGAATTAACGATGCGGGTAATGCATGCAACTGCAGCTGATGAGGAGTATCCATCCCCAGGACTTCAAAATGGAACCAATTCCCAGAGCCATCAGCGACAGACTTGGACTCTGTCTTGTTGTTCTTTACTGCTACAACTCTGTAGGAACCCACACATAACGGATTAAGCTTAGGCCGAATAGTACCATGAGCATGAGCTTTCCTAAATACAAAGGAACCAACCCCGATAGTCTTTGCACGAGTGATCTTATGCTGGTACTCATTTATTCTGTCACGTGACCTCGTCAGGAGCACCTTTGCTTGCTGAAACGCTCGCTGCTGCCAATATCCAAATAGTCAGCATAGTTATCCGCATAGAGAGGGCGCAGCTTCATCCCCAGGAGTTCGTATGGCAACCGCTTGTCTTGCCCCGTGAGAAGAAAGTATGGGTTATCGCCAAGGAAAGAATGATAGGTAGAGTTGATGGCCGACTGGTCGGAGAAGAACGTCCCAATCGTACTTGCTGTCACCTACCAGTTGACACATAATTTTGAGAATTGATGTATTTAAATGTTCCGTGATACCATTAGCATGCGGACGGAACGGCAAAACGTTCTCCTGCGTGACATTTAACTGCTGTGTCAGACTGGCTAACACCTGATTTACAAACTCGGTACCGTTATGCCTGCTTAAATATTGTGGACAGCCGTGGCGGCAACAAATTAGGCCATGAAATGCCTTCGGGACATGTGCACAGCAGTCTTTGATGGAACTGCCACCAACTCGCAGTAGCGAGAAAAATTGTCCACGTAAACAAGGATGTGTTAGTTGCTTGACTGTGATGTGATATTCATCAGCATAAAATCAACACACGTGGCACTAAACTTTCCGGCACCTCCAGGACTTGTCGCTTCAGCTGGGATCTCCGAAATAAAGGTCCCGTATCATCAAGAAAAAAATTCCCTCACTGGCAACCCTCTAAACTTCGGAACTGCCGTGCCATTAGATAAGATTGATTGATTATTTAAAATTATGTGCCGCGTCAACAGCTAAGGTCATTAGCGGCGAACACATTGTTAGACAAACATATTAATGGCTCTTTTCATTCCTTAAAGCATGCTTCACTTTTAGCCATCATTGGCCCATGAGTCAGTCTTGTGTGCTCGATTCTCAGCCTTGTTATTACAACTTCTACTTGTTGGTTGGGGTGGATGCTGGTCACCCAACTGACAAGGTCATCTCAGTCAGTTTATTTCTAGAGGTATGCCTCCATTGTTCCCTTCATTTATCACGAAGACAACTCCTGATGCTGGGTTTCAAGTCAGTGTGTGGGAGAGGCAAACGATCATCACAGGGCTGAGTTGCAGCTGCCTTGGCCTTCTGATCAGCTGATACCAACATGTGCTGGCACCCAACACAGAGTTATCTTTTTACGTGCAGACATCGCTGCCAGCCAATCTTGAACCTCCCTCACCACTAGATGTGACGAGTTCAAGCTCTTGGTTGCTTGCAGGGCACTACGAGAGTCACAATATATTACAACAGAATAGGTTGTAAGATCTCTAGTCATCTTGACTGCTGCAAGGATGGCATGCAACTCTTCAGTGAAAATCGAGGCTAATCGAGAAAGACTGCCAGATGCAGTCTTCTTTCTGTCCACTGCTGCAAATCCCACACCATTTTCAGATTTCGAACCATCTGTATATATTTCATATGATCCTTGGTACTTAGAAGTGTGTTGAAGAAATATTTCTCTGACTTCTGATTCGGATCTCTCCCCTTTCCCGATTCCGACCAAATCGAGCTCGACTTGATTAGTCCAAGGGGGGACTTGGGAAGTTCCAACATCCAGAACCTTTGTGTGATTTAAATTAAGATCTTCCACAAGATTCCTCATTCTCCTACCATAGGATCGGCTATCCTCAAGGGGGTTGAAAACCAATCGGGATGTAGAAGATCCCGGAATCCTTTGTAGTCTTGTGTAGTAAATCAGGTTCATGTAGTCCCAGTGTAATGAAAGAGGTGGTTGTCCACTCTCAGCATAGAGGGACTCCACAGGTGAAGACCTGAAAGCCCCTATACAGATTCCCAGAGCTTCATTATGAACCGAGTCCAACATCCGGTAAACAGTGGGAGTTGCAGATGAATAAGCCTCACATCCAAAGTCAAGTTTACTACGTATAATCGCTCGGTAAAGCTGCAGAAGCGTTGTGCGGTCTGCACCCCAAGATAAGTGTGAAAGAATCCGCAAAATACTAAGTGCTTTTGTAGCTTTCACCTTTAACTGTTTAATGTGAGGCACCCATGTAAGTCTTGAGTCAAAAATTAGACCTAAGTACTTTACCTCTTGGACAAAATGCAGTGGGTTTGCTCCTAAATAGAGGGAAGAATGGAACTTTCCTCGTTTGTGGAAATGCATAGCTATGGTCTTGCTTGGAGAAAATTTGAACCCATGGTATGTTGCCCGTTGAACAACCTGATTTATTGCAGTCTGCATGTGTCCTTTCACATTCTGTAAGCTTCCTCCTGAGCAGTAAAGTGTAAAGTCATCCACATACTGACTACATGAGACAGCACTTGAAACGACCTTTACAGTGTCATTTATAGCAATGGCAAACAGGTTCACACTTAAGACACTCCCTTGTGGGACCCCTTCCAGCTGATCTTCCAGGTTAGAGAAGCTGTTTCCCACCCTCACTCTAAACTTCCTGTTAGCAAGGAAGCTTTGTATGAAGGTAGGCAATGCTCCTCTTAAACCAATGTCATACAGCTTCATGAGTATGCTTCCAAGTAGTATCATAAGCCTTTTCAAGGTCAAAGAAGACTGCTAACATATGACGTCGCTGTGTGAAAGAATTCTGACAGGAATGATTATAGCTTCTTTCCATGTGGATGGCACTGTGCCCTCCCTATAGATCCTATTTAATAGATCCAACAGGAACGTTTGGGAAGTCTCCGGTAAATGAGATATCATTTGGTATGGAATATCATCACTTCCTGGGGCAGTCTTACGGCAGAGCTGCAAAGTAGAGTCCATCTCCTTGCACAAAAAAGGCAAGTTGTATGGAAGTTCTGCTGCAGTGCTACTGAAGAACGACACTGGGTGTCGTTCCTGTTCAGCCCGAAGAGTGGAGAATCAAGCCCTTCCGAGCCCTCTTACTCGGGTTGTATTGCAGGGCTTGATGCCTGCCCACAAGCTCTCGTCGACGGCTTGTTCTTGTTGGGGACGAAAACGGAACGTCACGTCGAATCCAAGACGTCAATAACAGGGCGCAGCTTCCATAACCGGTCCTCCGTGTTGTGCTCTCCTTCGTTGTTAGCGAAGTGGAGGGCGGAGGTAAGGGTGTCAAGCGGTCCCTGGACATGGTCTTGGCGAACACCGACGAGGACATCAATGGGTCCGTCGCCTGAAGCTAAGGTCGACATATGAACGGACTTCCTGCACCGTTGTGTCCTCCCACCCCTTCATGCAGGATGAAGGGGTTCGTGGGTTCTGTCGAGCGTACCTGTAGTTGGAAGAAAAGAAGACATTGTAAAACAGGTGTTCCAAAAAAGAACATATTGAAAGAAAATTACATTTTTAAGGCAGAGCACAAAAATCAAGAAGTAAGTTGCTTACCGATTCGTTTCGTCCACAATTGTCTGAAACAACTCCTCCGGGAATAGGCTGCTGAATATCTCCATCGGGAAGCAGTGACGCCGGACAAAGTTCTCCTTCTTTGTCCAAACAAAAGAAGGAGTTCCGGGAGCGTTGCGCTTCCACTGCCGTCTGACGTATTCCGCGAGGGACTCGTCCGAGTTACAGGAAATATCTACCAGCGGGACATAGTCATAATCCACATCTGAATCGTCCTCCACGGCTGATTCTTCGGAGTTGGAAAAGTCATGTGACAGGTCACGTGAGGTATGCGCAGGAAACTACCCGGAAGGTTCCAGAAAATCCCGTGGTATGTGCCGGAAATTGCATGAAAATCACATAATATTGTCACGTAGCATAATGTCACTCTCTCGCTTTCTCTCTCTCACACACACACACATACACATGCACACACATACATACAAACACAGTGGGGACGAGCGTCATGGCGGTCTTTCTCTCACAAACGCACACGCATGTGTACACACGCGCACACGCACACACATACACACATGTACACAAGCACAGTGGAGACGAGCGTCATGGCGGTCTCTCTCTCTCTCTCTCTCTCTCTGACGTCATCAGCAAGAAAACTTAAAAAGAGCAACCTTCCTTGAAGTTACGAGGCACAAAAAATTAGAAAATTTAGGAAAAGATTTAAAAAATGGGAGATTCCTCGGTGACAGCCCTCCCGTCACCGTCCGAGTCCACATAAACTTGCACACACAATTTCACAACCTGCTCATGCATGCACACAATTACCTATTTTTTATTTTTACAAAAGAACGCACAAACTTCCCAACACACGTCCGTCAATCAAATAACGAAAAACATGCGGAAACTTTTATACAATTCACACATGCACTTTCACTCACAATTTCAAGATTACACACACACACACTCAAAGATGCATGCAAAGATTTCCCAACACAAATGACCGAGAAACACAAACACAGCAGACAAAGCAAGTATGCAATGGAAAACATGTGTAAGCTTTTATACAATTCCTATACAAATCACATACCCTTGTGCACACAATTACTACATCACACACACACATGCAAAGATGCACACTCAGATTTCCCAACACAAACGACCAAGAACACACAAACACACAGCAGACAAAACAAACGTGCAATTAAAAAATGCGTAAAATGTTATACACGCACACAGTTGCGCGCACATATTTCATCAGATACGCACAAAAACAAAAGCCGACAAAAACAAACACGACGAAGAACAGATACACACATCTAACAAAATTACCAATATAAAGACCTGTATACATACAAACTAGCTCAAAAACAGTCATTCATACAGCCATATAGCAATTAGCAATTACGCCCATTCGCATACCCGGAGGGACGGGTTAGAAATGGAGCACGTGAATACACGTTCCCGTCCGGACGGGTCAGCACGCGGTACACGTATACACGTGACCCGTCATTAAGGGGACACACACACACACACACACACACACACACACACACACACACACACACACACACACACACACACACACACGCAAGCACACACGCAAGCACACACACACACACACACACACACACACACACACACACACACACACACACACACACACACACATAACTTCTTTCAAGCTTGCGACACGAACTCCAAGCCAAGAACATCCAGCTCGACCATCCCCTCCAAAAACAAACTGTATGTCATGAGCAATTCTTTTCCTTTCCTTCACATGTGCGCATGCCGTTATGTTTTCAACAAGTTCAGTGATTTGTTTTCGAACATTTGAACAAGTGCCCATGCTAGTGTTTTTTTCTCTCTCTATTATCTACCATGTTTCCTCGAAGTTTTCCTCGTCGTGTTTTTTTTCTTTTCTTTTTTATCTAACACGGTCTTATTGATGTAGATTTCGTTGTTTATAATTGATTAGTGCAGTTATTTCAGCTTGATTTAATTATGTATTTATGGGATAATTCTGGAAATATGTAGAACATGGTGACATTATCCACGCATTCTTTTCTTTCTCCAGACCTCCCCATCTACCCTAGTTCCCAATTTTCCCTCTCTCCTTAAACCCCCTCCTTCCATATTTCCCCTTTTCTATTTACCTATTTTCAATATATCTGTTAAGGTCACTAGCGTTTTAATATTCTAGTGTCGTGATATTTGTTAATTTCAAGCAAACAAAAGCTTTTCATGACACTAAACAAGCTTTGTCAAGGCCACTCATACTTGCAATGTTTGATCTAGCCCTTTCCACCACCAAACTGTTGCTATGTGTTGTTGCAGGACCAAAGTGCCGGAAGATACAAGATGGCACAGTACAGATCCTGTTTCTTGACAGACGCAAAAACACGGTATGCGACCTTCCAGTTGGAAATGCAAGCTGTCATTTGGATCATCAGCAAGTGCAAGTTCTATCTTCGTAGACTTCAGCACTTCAGTCTGATGACAGATCACCGTCCATTGGTTCCCATTTTGAACCATTATTCATGGATGCAATTGAAAACCCTCACCTCCAGCGCATGAAGGAAAAGATTGCACCCTACATTTTTATCTCAATGCGGCATTCAGGTAAGTTGTGCATCCCTGATTCCCTCTCCCGGTCACACGTGACTCGCCCAACGGTGGAAGATGGTGCTTTTAATGCTGAAATGGACACTTCTGTCAGGATTTTGGCTCTGCATGTTATTCATAAACAATAAACGAGCAGGAGGATCTCTTCATGGAAGAATTGCATACAGCTGCATCTTAGGATACGTCATATAAGGAGCTGCTTCATCATATTAAGTCAAGATTCCTGAAAGACCTCTACAACATGCTAGGTGCCTTGTGTCCATATGATAAAATGCGTAATGAGTTGTACAAAGATGGTGACTTGGTGCTGTATGGACCTAGAGTGGTTGTCCCCATTTCTTTACATTCTAGCTCGCCTGCATGACAGTCATGGCATGGAAGCCACAGCAGACAGTGTTTTTGGCCAGGCATAAATGCTCACAGGCACCGTCCGTGCCTGTGAGCGTCTACAGCCTAGTCAGCAACAGGAACTGTTGATGTTAGAAGACAAATTCACAAGACTGTTTATGTCTGTGTTGGATGACTTTTTCAATGTTACTGGAAAACACTTTCCTTCAGGGATGAGGGATATGCCATACGATGTCAAACCCCCATTACTAACAGTCCAATGGGCATGTAGAGGCTGCTGTGAAGAATATCAAGTATCTGATCATGAAGACATCACCCAATGGGAATATAGACAGAGGCTTACTGAAGTTGCGTAACACCCCAAACTTCACTGGTAGTTCTCCTGCTCAGATTCAGTTTGGCGTGCCCCTTCGCTCCTGTGTGCCTGCTCACTATACTGCCTTCATGAAGGAGTGGCAGACCAAGGCTGAAGACAGCAACTATCGTGCTGCAGTACGGGTCAAGGACGTGATGACCCACTATGACAAGCATGCCCACTTACTTTCCAAGTTAGAAATTGGGGCACATGTGCGAATCCAGGATCTCACATCCAAGCATTGGGATAAGGGTGGCACTGTCATGGGTACTGGTAAATCTCGTCTTTATCACATCAGGCTGCCAAGTGGCCATATATTGTGGCGTAATCGACGCTTCTTGCCCCCTACACAGCTCATGATTGGAACCCTACTGTTTGGAAGAAGAGCTGTCAGACTACACACCAGGATGTTCCGCCCTATCTGTACCTGTTGAACCTCGACGTTCAGAACGCATCAAATTGAAATCCGTTTAAGACTACCGCTAGTGAACATAAAGGGGGGAAGGATAATGAAGAGAGCTGTAATAATGAGCCTTGTTTTGTGCCATTGCATATGGGTTGTGGTGACAGAATTACCATTCGTATATTGTGATAATTATGTAATCCTCTTATATACGCCTTTTGTGTGATATGCTACACCATGTGAAGCATTGAAGATTCTTATGTTTAGTTTATATTGCTGTGTAGCATATCGCCTATGTAAAATAATAAGATTCTTTGCACTATATGTAGAGTACAATAATTAATTTTGTCTCTGTAGTCACACGTCTGGGGGAGGCTGGCATGTTAGGCAGAGAATCATGAAGAATTCCCTTTTATTTTTGTCAGAGCTGATCACCAAAGAACTTAGTTTAGTTTTCATTGGTGTTTTCTCCTCTTTTTTTATTTTTTTTTAAACTTTTCTCAGTCATTACAAAGCATACTTTTCTATTCTGCATCGTTCACTTTGAATCATGTGTTCATTCTCCATTTCTTTTTTAAATATCCATATATCGATTTATTTATTTTAAATGGAAGAAACTCACACAACAGTTTACTCTTTCCATTCCATTCTACCCCCCCCCCCCTTCCTCCCTTGCTCTCCTAAGTGACCCTTTGTTTACAGTTCTTGTTACCAATGTTATTTTTGGTATTAAATGCTCAGGTCCCAAGTTCGCCTTTATAAACAGAGATCAATATTGGTATAAAAAATCACTTCTCCCACTCTCTCTGTAATGAAAATAAAGGCATTATGTGAATTTTTATGTGCCGTGATAGATAACATTTCCTTAACCACACCATACAGTCCATAAGGCTGGAAGCCAAAAAAGAAAATAGACTGGGTTGAGAGCAAGAGTATAGTTGGGAAACCTCATTTTCCTTTTTTTGGAAGGCAATTAGATTTCTCGAGATTAAAGGTCAGGTTCTTGTAAATATTAACCGTTAACTGAGATGGTGAATGGATTTAATAATAATAATAAAAAAAATAACGAAAATCAAAGTGACTCAATTTCCACGTCGTTTGATTTACAAATTTCTTCTCTCTATTTCTTTCCGGTTGATTAACACGAGTTTTCAATCTTACTGATAATGTTTTGCAGGTTTTACAGTCTTTATTGGAAAGCAGTCTTTAAATAGTCTTTCACTGGTCCATTGTATTATGGTCTGTCTTGACGTGATTATATTTCTTGTCGCCTTGTCTTCTTGTTTGTCCTAATCTCCTCACTATCAATTAATCTCTCAAAGAAGCTTCTTGCCTTGCCCCGGGTTTTTCTTAAAACTAAATTCAATATATGCAATATGTTTATTCTTGCAATAACTAATGTTATTTCTATAATTTTGTGTTCTGTTACGCTGAACATTTGCTTGATATGCAACCATCTGAATGTTTTCCTATAGCATGTTCTCGATAACTAATGATTTCCTGTATTGTATGCTAATATTCTCGACAACTATACCAGAGACTAAAATTCAAAGATTGTTCCACAACTTTCACAGACTTGAGCAAAATCTTTCTTCATTCAAAACTTCAGAATCCTCTTACAAAGAAGAAGTTTAAGACGAGATGAGCCTTTTCGGGATTCCATCCATTCGTGTGCCCCCCCCCCCCCTCTCTCTCTCTCTCTTAACATTAATATGAGCAATGCGCTCTCTCTCTCTCTCTCTCTCTCTCTCTCTCTCTCTCTCTCTCTCTCTCTCTCTCTCTCTCTCTCTCTCTCTCTCTCTCTCTCTCTCTCTCTCGCTCTCTCGCTCGCTCGCTCTCGCTCTACCTCTCCCTCATTTACATTTGCTTCGTATCTCTCCCTGTCGCTTTTGTATTCTCTCTCTCTCTCTCTTTCTCTTACTCTTTCTCTCTCAGTGATTTCTGGTATGATGAGGCAATGTTGTTTTATCATCGATGTTTTACTAGAGTAATATGAGAACAGCTGGTGGTTTTAAGAATATCATAATTATGATTTTTAAAAAATCACCTTTACAGTCATACGTAACATCTAGCTTTGTCCCTCAACAGTCCCCCGACAGGGCCTGTTTTAAAAGCTGTAAATCCATTATGGCGCTCAGGTTTTCGATTATTAAAGGCGAACAGGTGAAATGAGGATTCAAGACGAAGAGGCAAGCGGAAAGGAACCGATGGGATTTCCACGCAGTGAGGACAAATAAAGTTTTTAATGAAGTAAAGGGACTTTCCCCATTGGTTTGAGGTTTTTAGTGTTTGAAGCTCGATAATCAAGAAACTAATCGGAAAACAGCACTGGGTTCTCATTCCCATAAAAATAGAGACCAATCGAATCCGCGGGGGATTTAGATATCATACGTTGTTTCACATCGTGCCTTCCCACGTTTGAATATGACTACTGGAAAAGAGTGTCAACAGAGGGAGAAAATCGAAAACTTTCACTCGCATGCAACAGGCTTTGACCCCAACACACGTTGGCAGAATATGCCTGACAGCGTTGCAGAGTTTTGTCCGAGGCCACGTTTGCACTGCATTGACAACCAGTGTTTGAAATCCCGGCAAGAGGAACCTTTCCAATCCTGGCGAGTGTGAGAGTCAACAGCCGCCTGAGGCCGGGAAAGAATCAAAACCGGGTCACGTGATCAGCGCCCCCGAAGTCATTCACAAGCATCAACACAGTAGTAAATCGTGTGCGATTCCTTAGCCATTTTTGTTTTAATATATTCCATTTATTCAGTTCATGTTCTTAGTTTGATATTTTCGCCACTTTTTATCTTATTTACCTTTTGGTTATAAGTATTGTCATTTTGATTACTTCCAACAGTCTAGAGTCAATTTTAGATTTATTTTTTACATTTAAAACAGCGTGTGAGAACCGTCGGCCGAGGAAATGGGCGGGGTCAATCTTAGATGGTGACGGTCGGGTCTTCTGCCTGAGGGGGTGAATGTGGCGAGGAAGCCCGAAAGACAGGGTTCAGCTGGTCGGCGTGAGTGGTCGTGTACGCGTGGTGGTAGACAGGTCGCAATGGGCAGGCCGACACTTATTATTATTACTAGGAAATCCCGGCGACTTCGGTTACTTTATGTTTTGTTCTTTTTCATTTGATTGTTCTTTTTATTTCTTATTTTGTATGATTTTTTTTCAATTGATTTTATACGGTTCTAAATACTGAAGTCCACCCCCCATGGTTCACCCATTTACTATTTTACCGTTTTTACTGTTTGTAATTTTAAATACATGTTCCCCTAATTTGAACTTTTACTAATGTTTTAATGAGTTCATTGCCAAAGTAATAACTAGTGTAAAGGTAAGGGAAAGTAAATGGAAATACGCTGTAAAGTTAAAAGGATCGGTGACCTGGAAATATTGAAAATCTAATTCACTTGTGCATGGAAATTTCAAAAGGTGATTATCTTAAACGCCTGACTAATGACATATAAATTTATAATGGTAAACAAAAGGAACTAGACAGAAACGATAAGTAACAATAAATGAAACATAAAGATAAAGACCCACAGATATAAACGATAACAAATGAAAGATATTAACAATCTTCAACTTTGAAATAATACCTTCTTATGGGATAACAGTGCCTCCCTAAATAGTTAAAACAGACCTAAAACTGAAGTCCAGGTACTAAAATAAGGCATATAATTCAGATAAACGAGGTTCCCTCACCTGGGGATTTTTTTTACCAACAAATCAGAGCAGGTATTCATGCCCATTCTAAAGAGGAAACAAGCGGTTAAGCCATTGTGAGCCCCCGATCAATAAAACCCCGATTGGAGCTAATTTGACTGTTGCGTACATAGATCGTTATCTGCCGCCCATAAAACCCTGTTGGGCGAAGCATTAAGAGAAAGCAACGATAAGTTATTCTTCATTTACGCCTTTTGTCGTCGTGGCTCCCTCGTACCTTGGAGGTATAGAGGTTAGCAAAACATAATAGAAAAGTAAGATATGAGACAATGGAAGGGAAATCGAAGAGTGAGTTAAGAGCTTCCTAATATAATATCCTGAATATAACTGAGATTCGCGAGTGTGATGTGTGCTCGCTTGCACGTCCTCCCCCTCGGTTTAAACACGCTTACCAACTCTGGCTTACACGTACTCCACACACACATACATGCACATATACACGTTCTGTCTTTCTGCACATACTCTTGTATTTTTATTTCACACGCACTCATATATGTACGCGTTCCCACAAGCAAATAAGTGGGTGGTGGCAGCTGAGGTGTGTAAGACACAGGGGAAGACCTATCTACCTTAATTAGGAAGCAAATCAAATTGGTGTTACTCCACCGCAGGTCGTCCGTTGGGTTTTCGCGCGCACCTGACGCTACATATATGCACACACACACACACACACACACACACACACACACACACATGTATGTATGTATATATAAAATACATATATATTATATATTAATATATATATATAAATATATATATATGTATATGTACATACATATATATAATATATATATATATATATGTATATATATTGATTTTCATTAACTTCATCTGATGAAGTTAATGAAATATAATATATGTGTGTATATATATATATATATATATATATATATATTTATTTATGTATGCATGCATGTATATATATATATATATATAAATATATATATATATAATAATAATAATAGTAATGATAATAATAATGATAATGATAATGATAATGATAATGATAATGATAATGATAATGATAATGATAATGATAATGATAATGATAATGATAATGATAATGATAATGATAATGATAATAATAATGATAATAATAATGATAATGATAATGAAAATGGTAGCAGTATTAATAATAATAATAATAATAATAGTAATAATAAAAACAATAATAATAATGATAATGATAATGATAATGATAATGATAATGATAATAATAATAATATTAATAATAATAATAATAAAAATAATAATAACAACAACAATACTAATAATAATAGTAATAACGATAATGATACCAACAATTATGATTAAGATGATGATAATAATAATAATAATAATAGTAATGATAATAATAATGATAATGATAATGATAATGATAATGATTATGATAA
>NC_061858.1:14686198-14696198 GCF_019202785.1 Penaeus chinensis
CTGATACTGAATCACTGTCCGGAGCGCACCTCCCCGTCCGGGCAACTCCTGTGAGGACTTCGCCTGGCTCGCGATCGGTTTCTCGAGAGAGAAGCAGATCGCAATCTGTCAGTCGTCTCCCTCACCTGGAGGTGCAGGACATGGAGGCTTCTGTCTCCAAACTATCCCGAGAGAGGTCCCCGGGAAGCGAGGAAGAGGAGGCGCCTCCCTCCCATAAAAAGAAATTTAAAACTGGTGGACAAGGCACTTCCAAACTCCATAAAACGTAATCTTCGCGTCGACCATTATACAATGTCGAAGTCTGAGATCTAAAGTAATTTATCTTAAATTATTAGCATCGTCCTATGCTCCAAGAAACGCATTTAACACCTCGTCTCTGACGGGGTCGTTTCGCTGAGGAACTACTATTTATGTCGGAAGGATGTGAGGCGGAGTCAGCATGTCCATCCACCAAAGCCTCCCTTTCACTGAAGTGACTGTTGATTCTACTTTGGAGTTTGTCACATGCAAAGTAAAAATTAATGGCATGTATCTGACTATATGTTCAGTTTATTGTCTATCTGATAATGTGATAAATTATGATAAGCTCTTTGCTCTTCAGGAACGTCTGCCACAAAATTAAGTAATTTGAGGTGATTTTAATGCTCATCATACGTTATGGAGTTCCCTGCGGGTGGATGGTAGAGGTGAGCAAGTTAATGATTCTGATCTGGTCCTTCTGAACGATGGTAGTCCGACGCGGGTAGACAATAATACCGGTAATTTGAGCTTTATTGACTCATCACTGGTCTCTTCATCAATAGCAGCCAAGTGCCTGTGGCACACCATTGACGACTCGTTGGGAAGCGAGCATCTTCCTATTTCGATTGAATATTCATGTGACACAGTGAGAACGCCTTCAGCGCCTAAATTTAACGTAAAAAGAGCAGACTGGGTCGCCTTCACAAGGAGCGTCAAGCTCGAACTTGTTGGAGAAACCATTGATGATAAAGTAAACAATATTCAGAATTCGATTTTAGAAGCAGCATTGCTATCCATTCCTAAAACTTCGACAGATAGTGTTAAGCATAGAGTCCCATGGTGGACACCAGATTGCCAGGGCGCTGTGCCGACGCAATAAAGCCTATAGGCTTTTCAAATATATAATTAATGAGAACTTTTGCAACTACAAACAAGCAAGAGCTAGGGCTCGTAGAGTAATAAGACAAGCAAAAAGAGACTCCTGGCGTAGCTTTGTTTCTACAATTAACAGCAATACCAAAATATCAGAGGTTTGGCCCACTGTCTATAAAATCAATAAGAAAAAACAAATGACTTTGATTAGAATAAAGACCTAACAATGGATGAGCTTGTTCGAGCCCTAGAAGCCTGTAGAAGAACATCCCCAGGCCCCGATGAGATTCGATATGAGACGATAAAGCATCTTGATCATGATGCCGTGTTTAAGTTGCTAGAAGTGTACAATGAAATTTGGAAAAGCCCACATCATTCCCATATTGAAAGGAGGGGGTAATCCCAGATCTGCCATCTCCTACCGCCCAATTGCGTTGACAAGTTGCTTATGCAAGGTCATGGAATGAATTGTTATCAGTAATCTATCGCATTTTTTAATTTCCAGTAATTTACTAGTTGACGAGCAATGCGGTTTCCGAAAGGGACGCCAAACTCTCAACTAGTAAAGCTGGACAGTCATATTCAAGAGGCACTTGCCCAAAAAAGATTATTTGATTTCATTATTTTTAGATATAGAAAAAGCCTACGACATGACATGGCGATAAG
This sequence comes from Penaeus chinensis, assembly GCF_019202785.1. Classification (NCBI taxonomy): domain Eukaryota; kingdom Metazoa; phylum Arthropoda; class Malacostraca; order Decapoda; family Penaeidae; genus Penaeus; species Penaeus chinensis. The sequence goes on from NC_061858.1 coordinate 14,687,978, forward strand.
GTCTACTCAGAAAACTTTATGCTTTTGGATTACGTGGAACTTTGCCTTGTTTTATTGAAAATTTCATCTCTGACAGAACTTTTGCTGTCAAATTGTATTCTGACAATGTCACTTTTTCGGATATTTTTGTCCAGGCAAACGGGGTCCCACAAGGAAGTGTCTTGTCACCAACATTAGTTTTATGTATGATTAATGACATATTACCACCTCCTCCTTTTAAATACTCACTGTATGCTGATTATTGTGCATTATGGCATTCCAGCAATAATGCAGAATTCTCGGCAAATCGCATCCAACTGGCACTGGATATGATGCATAACTTGGGCCTCCAATGGGGCCTCCAGTTTTCCACAGGAAAGAGTATTGGGGTAATTTTTTTCACATAGGAGGAAGCTGAACATCAGGCTAACTCTAGACAACCACCAAATACCTATTCAAGATTCTGCTAAATTTCTTGGTTTACTCTTTGATAGTAGACTCAATTGGAAAGACCACATTGGTCAATTAAAGAATAAATGTCAAAGAGCACTAAATCTATTAAAGTACATTTCTGGTAATAAATGGAGAGCCGATAGAAAGTCTTTGCTAATGATATATAAAGCCCTGATTAGGTCTAAAGTAGATTATGGGTCAATCGTGTATGGTTCGGCATCGAAAACAAGTTTGAATGGTTTGGATGCTGTGCAGAATGCTTGTTTGTGTGTGTGTGTGTGTGTGTGTGTGTGTGTGTGTGTGTGTGTGTGTGTGTGTGTGTGTGTGTGTGTGTGTGTGTGTGTGTGTGTGTTGGAGCCCTAAAATGCACTCGGATCGAGCGTCTTGAGGTGGAGTCAGGAGTTCCTCAACTCCGACTCAGACGCGGCCAGTTAGCACTGACCTATGTCGCAAAGGTGGCTCAAGACCCGAGCCACCCTAATGACAATGGGGACCGTAGGCCCTTTGCCACGCGACTAAATCACATATTAACAATATGTCATATATATATATATATATATATATATATATATATATATACTTACACACCCACATACACACAGATATATATATATATATATATATATATATATATATATATATATATATATATGTATGTGTGTGTGTGTGTGTGTGTGTGTGTGAGAGAGAGAGAGGTGGGGTTTGGAGAGAGAGAGAGAAAGAGAGAGATAAAGGAAAGAAAAGAGAGAGCGAGAGAGCGGGGGAGGAGTTGAGAGAGAGAGTTTTTAACATTTGTTTTTAGCATTTCTCCTTTTTTTTCTAAATTCAGCAATAAGGGTGATGTCAATTCTGTTTGTTCTGAGGGATTTGCGAGTGGTGTTTCGGTCATGTATTGCTCTTTTGATGTCCTCATTTACCCATGGAGCAGGAGACGTCCAGCAATTTTGTTTTTATAGGGAGCAGTGGCATCTATATTATTTGTTAGCACGTTCGACGGATTGTCTACTTCTCTGTTAAGGTCATCTGTTGTTATTTTTTTTAGAGGACTACTGGCTGGCACTGATATTTTGAGAAAGTGACTGAGAATTGTAATTTGTCAGGTCACGGGAAGTTTTTATAACCTGTCGCTTTGTCCTCTTTATATCTACTGTTATAGTTCGTAGTCTGTTATTTGGCAAGGGATAACATCGATAAAGGTAATGCGATCGGATTTTTTGTTTTTATTATAACGTCAGATGTTCTCTACAAATGTATTATTTATAGTTATAGTAGAGATCTCATTTGATATAAGGGTGTCCCTTACGTATATACATATTCCTCCACCTCGCCCTGCATCACATCTATAAACAGGAAGATTTTGAATATTAATAAAATTACCTCACGTTTCTTGATGAAGTAATGTTTCACTGATGCAAAGGATGTCGATATTTCTCTCTGTAGTAATCATTTCAATTTCTTCAAAGTAACCAAGGAAAGATTGTGCATTGATATGTTCTATTTTGATTGTATAGCATGATTTGACCTTTGGTCTTACTGACTGGGTGGCGGCGTCAAACAAGCGGGTCGTCTTTGAACTCGTTTTGTTCAGAAGTACCTTTAAATTTCTTGGAAAAACTACTGAATTTGTTTATATTTCTGGATTTAAATCTTTGCCTTTAATTGTTATGCGAAACTAGCATAAAACTGATGCGTTATATTAGTCTTATATTGTTTTTGCATTCGACACATTTTCACACTTTTAAGCAAGAACGTTTTCTATACATTCATCTATATCAGGTTGATAATCTCTGATGGATAGAGTGAGTGAATGAATGAGTGAGTGAATGAATAAGTGAGTGAGTGAATGTGTGAATAAATGTATTTATGAGTGAGTGAGTGGGTGAGTGAGTGAATAAGTGAGTTAGTGAGCGAAGGAGTGAATGGGTGAGTGAATAAGAGAGTGAGTGAGTGAATGTTTGAATAAATGAATAAGTGAATGAGTGATTGAGTTGAGTGAGTGAGTGAGTGAGTGAGTGAGTGAGTGAGTGAGAGATTGATAGACAGACAGAGAGGGAGAGCGAGAAAGTGCGCGCGAGAGAGAGCTGTAGTGGACGTGAGGTACCCACACTGTGATTGAGAATCCAGACTGTGCGAGTCCCCCATCTTTGTTATGTTCATTACTTGCAATGTTCCCAGGTTCATTAACAGTGTGTAAAGGGGTCACTGCCACCACCCGATAGGTACGTTCGGGAACGAGTGTATGGTGTAAGAAGGGATGCAAGGTCAGAAGAATTGTGGAAAGGAACGACAAAAGTGTGTGTGTGTGTTGATGAAGTGTAGTTGTGCAAATGAGCCGAAGTGAGGTAGGCGTGGTTAGAATCCCGAGGAGAGGCGTGTTCAGATGATTCATCTAAAATTTAGGGTTTTTGATTGTTGGCCTTGTAAACTTTAACACACTAAAATATGTTAAGGCGTTATTCAGCCTTCCTTCTTACAAAGAGTCGGGGACTTATCAAAAGTTATTATAAAATTGTCTATTTATTTTGTAAAACAAGGCTAAAACAGAACATAAAACGAAGCATGGCACACTAAAACACAAAGGACGAAATAGACATAATACACAGTAAAACACGAAGCACAAACATTAAAACGAGAACCACCTTCTCTCACGTATAATGCAACTTAAAAACTTTCCGAGACCACCTTATCCTGCACACCACAACCACAGTCCAGCACTTGAACCGGCCTCGACCTCGAACCGCTCTGCTTGAAGGGCCGGGGGCTTTCCATTGTCACCTCGGCCCGCGAAACTAAGTCTTGGTTCTCATAAGACTTTCATATGAAACTTAATATACATTAAAATTCTTATTATAACAATAAAAATATCCCTAAAGTTTATTCATAAAATGAATAAAAGTTCTATGAAATAAAATAGTAAAAATAAAAAAAAGAACCATCGTGTATGTAATGAAATAAACTCATAACCTGGTCGGTGTAAAAATGCAAACATATAGAATGCAAAATATTCATAATAAAGTAAAGATAAAATGATAATAAGCAAGACGAATAAAGGTTAAAAGTTTCTTTAGAAGTTCATTTTTTTGGTGGTCTCTTTTCAAACTAAGGTCCGTGTAAAACATGATGTAAAAAGTTTATTAAAACACACGCAAACAAACTAAAACAAAAATAAAGCAAATAAAACATAAACAAAGTTGACGAGGCCACACAGGTGAGTCGCCCCAGGTGGGGTTCCCGTTTTCTGTTGCCGCAGCTTTCTCAGCGCGCCGGGCATCCTCACCCTCGGGGGATAAAAACAGGGGTTTTGGGAGATCTAGGAGGCGTTCGAGGCTGCGACGTGCGGGAAATATTGCAAATGACATCAGGGTAAACGTGTACCGTGCAAAAGAACGAGGCCATAATATACGTTTTGTGTGGATTCCATCGCATGTTGGAATCCCTAGGCATGATCATGCTGATTGCCTAGCAAAGTCAGCATGTGACAAACAAAGTGTGGACATAGATCTTGGGATACCTCTTTCTAGGATTTTCTACATCATTAAAGCTTCCTTCAGAGAGGACTTGACTGAGTTGATTATTCTCAGCGCCCTGAAAGCTGTAGCATAAAGCACTATGACCGGTTTAGGCAAGATTCCTTCATCTATGGTTTATATAAAACAAGAACAAGATATTGTGACTGCAAGAATCAGGCTTGGGTATAGATTGTATTGGCAGGTCAGTACAGTTTGTAATGTCGAAGAAACTAAGTGTAAACTGTGTAATGAAGAATATAAGCGAACACTTATACATTATATCTCAGATATAATGTACCTCATGCTAGGTGGCCTTTCAGGCCACCTAGCATGAGGTACGGAGAACAATGTAACTACTTCATATCATCTGATGCCCTAGAAGATATACTTATGTTGTATCCTAAATTTGGAATGTAGTATCACATAACCGAATATAAAATGTATTAATGCTTTCCCACGCTCAAGCCATATGCCGGCGTGGCAGATGAGTGGATAAAGGACTGTGCAACTGTTCCTTTTCTTAAACTGATAAAGTACTCATAGCAATGTTATAGGCTAAAATTCAATGTAATACCACTATGTAATGTTTTGACCATGCATTAAATGTACCACAGCTTGCCCACGCCTGTGCAGTTAGCCAGGGTGGTAAATAAAGGACTAAACTAAACTAACTAGGAGGCGTACGAGGCTGCGACCTTTTCCGTGGAGCGAGGGTGGACACCGTTCTTCATCTCGAAAGGAGGGGGAGGGGGGGGGGCGAAAGGATATGTAGGGGACCGTGGGGGACGCACACAGGCGGTCCACTACATCTTGACAACAGCAGCACTCGGTCAACGCCATCTGTGCGCATTCTTGGCAGCCACCTGCGACCTCTTCATCCCTGGAGTTTTTTTTTATTATTTTCTTTTTTTTTTATCTAGTTTATCTGTTGTATCTAGCTTTCTAGTTTTCTTTTACGATCTCCACTTCATATTTTAATTTCTCTTAAAAGTTGAATAAGCTTCACTTTCATTTTTATTTATCTGATTTGAAAACCTTCTTGCGACAAGACAAACGAGGATATATAAACAAGGGTTTTGTCGTCGAACTCTTTATGATCTTATATAGATTGATATAATGAAGAGGATCCATTGGCTTAATAACCTTGGCCACATGCCGCTGGTTGATAGCCAAGAAATCCAACAAAAAAAAAAGAAAAGAAAGCCGAACTCTCGGGTTGTGGTGCTCGTCTGGTCAGCCGTGGTTCACGGAGCGCCCGGCCTCAGTGGACGCCTCCTTGGCGTTGTTTGTATTGGGTCTATGAGAGAGAGATAAAAATATATTTTCATTGTTTACAAGAGGCCAGTTAGGATGTATTATGTGTATTGTACAATTTGAGAATGTACAGACTGAGGGATCTCAGGTTTTCCATTTTTTAATGTTTTGGTTTTGTTTTATTCTTGGTTTCATTCTTTTTAAGTTTTATTTGTTTTATTTCCTTTAAAGAAGTATGGACACTATGCAAAAGCATAATAAAATTAAAATAATAAATAAAATTAAAATTAACAATATGAATAAAGAAATAAAGTGACTGACTGGAAGAAGTTAAAGATGAAAAGAGTATTGACATACCTTTTAAGGTATGTAAATGCTTCAGGGTCTTGACGTGTGGGTCATGCTGTAACACGCCTTACTACCTTTTCATGAAAACACTGTAAGACAAGCGTTGTAGTCTTGTTGCAAAGTAGAGGAACGTTGCCACTTGCTAAGCAGAGCAAGCCGAGAACGTCTTCCATGGACAAGCAGTGGGGCCATGAGTTCAAGATTTTCACATTTAGGATGATCAAAAGAGGTCAACGAAGTCGTTAGATATTTCACATTTGATAAAAAGTAGGGAAGTACAGAGGAAAACATCTTAAAGGGAAAGGCTAATATATTGAGCCTTTTTCCTTTGACTTATTAATATATATGCAAAACAGAATATCTATAAGGAAATGTCTCACAACAAGTATAAATATGTTTAAAATTCACACTTAGAAATAGAAAAGAAACTGAAGTATATCAATTCCTAAGTATGATCAATTACGTGGAACACACACTCGCACACACATCAAAGGCTAAGAAAAATACATCGCTGTTTCTGTCCATTCTCTTCATATTGTCTTTCTTCTTCCGCCACCAAATATATTCCTTTTTCTTCACGCCCAGCTCCCCCCCCCCCCCCCTTGCAAACAAGTATTAATGTTGTTGTTGTTAAAGTCTTGTTTTCTGGCGTTGTTTTTCTAATTTTTTTTTCGTTTTTGTGAAAGTTAAATTTGTCTTGTTTACTCATTTACTCAGATATATCGGGAGGCAGCAGCGGACTCGGGCGTCAGTGCTAGAGAATTTCCCGAGAAAGTTATGAAAGGAGTCCCAGGGAATTCGGCCTCGCGGGGGAAGGAAATTCATCTAAACTCCCCAAATGAAGGACGAAATGGAAGACAACTGAGTGAAATGTTCACAAAAGGCGTTTTGTTCTTAACAACGAGTAGCCGCTTAAGAAACGAATCCTTGACCCACAATTATTGTAATCGCAGCTGCGTGGTTGAGTGATGGATATTTGAGAAAGAATTGAGGAGTATCGTCTGTAATAATTGGGAAAAACAGCCCTGAAGTTGGCGGGTAAAAAAGTCAGAGAGGAAGGGAAGGAGGAGAGGGAGAGAAAGAGAGAGAGTAAGATGGGGGCAGATACATAAAGAGGGATGCTCTTTTAGTGTCAGCTGCTTTTAGTAAATATATTGCTAAATGAAAAATTGAAATAAGATCCCAAATATTTCTCATAGGTTTCTAGATCAACTAGAACGAATTCCTTTTTCGCTGCTTCCCACCTGCAATCATTAACGCTCCAATAACACTTGTAGTGGAGATCGTTGCATGCCATGGAGTGCTTCAGCAAAGTCAAAGGCACGTCTGACGCTCAGTCACAGGAGAAAGCTCGCGTGTGTCTCCCGCAAGAGCTTGCTTGCTTTGTCAACGAGATTCGCCGTTGCGAAAAGGAGCTCCGGTTTCGCCTCGGATCGCTCGGCTACTCTCCCCTTGACGCGGATCTCCTTTTGGTAAAGTCTACACCGGAGTTCATGGAGGAAAGCCGGGGTCATGCCGGGCTTCCAGGATGAGGTTGGGGGTCACGCGTGAATATTTTGTATAAAGGGTAAGACTAATAAACAAAAAGCCTGTTAGATGTCATAATTCATGAAATGGATGATAATAATTCTCCATGATAACCTATATTTTAGAGATTGTCATTCTTTTCATATTGTTGACAACGGACTTAAGTCATACGCATCACTATGTTATTTGTCTAAAATCACATATTAATGCAAAGGCAAAATATTCATCAAGTACATGATCCATTAAGCATATTGTTCATTGATTCTGGGTTAACAGCAGCTCAGAAAACACAAAATTCAACATGATTTCAATTCCATTACATTACTACATCCTTACATGCATTAACTTTGCAGGGAATGCGAAAGGTACACATTAACTTTATCGAAATGGAATCATCAGTTATACATGTTCTATATCTTTCTGTGGAAATTCTGCAATAAGGTATAGGTATGAAAGTCTAAATCTGAAAGGCCCAGCAAATGATATTGATTGCTTATTCTTTCACATACATAGATATATAGATAGACAGATAGAGAGAAAGAGAGAGAGAAAGAGAGCGAGAGGGGGGGGGGGGGGCGAGAGAGAGAGAGAGAGAGAGAGAGAGAGAGAGAGAGAGAGAGAGAGAGAGAGAGAGAGAGAGAGAGAGAGAGAGAGAGAGAGAGAGAGAGAGAGAGAGAGAGAGAGAGAGAGAGAGAGAGAGAGAGAGAGAGAGAGAGAGAGAGAGAGAGAGAAGGTATTGCTCATATTAATGTTAAGACCTAAAACAGAATTCGTGACAATAAACAAGGGGAACTTTTGATATCCCGTGTTGTAGTGAAGTTAAACCTGCAACCATGTACACAAAGTCACACACACAATCCAGATGCACTTCAGTTACACAATCGTGCATTTATATAAGTCTCGTTCGTTTTGCGCACTTAATTTCCTTTTCTGTCTCTATCATCATCATAATGTTTCCAATTATGATGATGAGATATTTATGTTGCTAAGAGCTATTTATGTAAAAGAGGAATTTTAGTTTAGCTGTAACTGATCGGTCCAACGTAGAAGCATTCGTTTGATAACCTATTTGCATGAATGAATCCAACGTATAGGAATAATTCCCAGCGTTTTCCGCACATCGTGTAACATCACTCTTACTGTATGTGTTT
>NC_061858.1:14698698-14701198 GCF_019202785.1 Penaeus chinensis
GGGCGAGTATGCCGCAGAGTAAGGCCTGGACGAGGACTACGAGGATGTCTAGACGAATCTGAAGTCAAAGAGGACCTGTGCGAGACCTTCGCGGACGTGTGGACGTCGAGGACGGACGGATTAACCAAGGACCAGGACGAAGTGGACAAGGACGAGCAGCCATGGAGAAGAACGAAGTAACCAGCATATCAGTTCCAGCCAAGGTTGGGTTACCCTTGAGGCAAATTTAAGGCGCCTCAAAGGCCGAGGCGTGAGTAGGCAGCCGAGCAATATACCGTGTACATAAGCACAGTTTGTGTAAGTTATTAGACATAGACCACGTGGCTCGAAGTCCACTATAGAACGAGTGCCTCAGCAAGGACTTAGATGACGAGCTTGTCTGAACTTGTTTGACCCCTCAGTCGTGCCTCAGCAACCAGCGTGACCAGGTCTAGCCTCTGGCCTCTCAGGCCTGGAGGGCAGGACCTCGCAAACCCTCGCTCAGCGTTTACCCTTAGACTCATCTCATGTGTTTTCATCACTGAGTTGAATTCTACTATGACTATCCCTGCAAACCACTGTACAAAGGATTTCTCTAATGCCTTTTACACACACATGCATATAAATATATATATATATATATACACATTTGTGTATATATCATTATCAGCCTGGGTCAATCCACTGCAGGACATAGGCCTCTCCCAATCTTTTCCATATTTGTCTGTCTTGTGTTTTTTGCTTCCAGTCTTGGCCCTCAAATTTCTTTATTTCATCGCGCCATCTTGTCATAGGTCTAGCCCTTGCCCTCTTTATGTTATTTTTAACCCAGTCTCTTACTTTCTTTGTCCATCTGTTGTCTTGCCTCCGACATATATGACCTACCCATTGCCATTTTTTCTTTTTGATGTTCCCGAGTATATCTTCCACTTTTGTCTGCTCCCTGATCCACATAGCCCTCATTCGATCTCTTTGACAAATTCCCAGCATCCACCTCTCCCTCCTTCTCTGGGCACTTATTAGTTTCCTCTCCAGTAATTTGGTTGTAGTCCATGTTTCTGATCCATAGGTCATAACTGGGAGGATGCATTGGTTAAAGACTATTCTTATTAAACATAATGGCAAGGAGCCTCTTAGTATGCTACTGTGTCTGCCGAAGGCGCTCCAGACTAGACTGATGTGTCGCTTAATTTTCTCTTCGCTAGATGTGTTTGTCTGTATGAGTTGCCCTAGGTATATATACTTGTCTACCACCTCTAGTGCTTTGCCTTGAACATGTATCTGTTCGATTTGAACTCTACTTTTGAACATGATCTTAGTCACTTTCTTGTTCATCCTAATAATTTATTAGTTGCTGCATTTAATTTGCAGATTCACTGAAGAGAACAATATCATCTGGAAATCTTAGATTGTTCAAGTATTCATCCCCAACTTTGATACCCTTTCCGGTCCATTCTAGCTTTTTGAATATTTCTTCAAGGCAAGCTGTAAACAATTTTGGTGAGATGGCATCGCCCTGTCTAACACCTTTCTTACTTGGGATTTTATCGGTTTCTGTGTGGTGCTTAATGGTTGCTGTCTCATCTTCGTATATATCTACAATATACCTCCTCTACTCCCTGTCTTCGAATAGCTTCTAGTACTGCTGGTATTTGCACAGAGTCAAAAGCCTTTTTGTAATCGATGAATGCCATACACAGGGGTTCCCTATATTTGTTTATTTTTCTCTAATTTGGGTGAGCATGTGTATGTGGTCTGTTGTTGAGAATACACTGCGGAAGCCTGCCTGTTCTCCAGGCTGGTTAGAATCCTGACTGTCAGAGATGCGACATATGATGATTTTAGTGAACAGTTTGTAAGTGAAAGGAGACTTATGGGTCGGTAATTTTTTAGATTTTTCTTGTCCCCCATTTTATGAACCAAAATAATTGTTGCATTTTTTCCAGGCTTTCAGAATTTTCCCATTGAAAAGGCATTTGTTAAAAAGATTGGCTAGTTTCACTGTTGCAATTTCTCCAGTGTCTTTTATAAAGTCTATACTAATACCGTCTTCACCTTGTGTTTTCCCTCTCTTCATGCCTTTAAGCGCTCTCTTTATTTCTTCTGTTGTGATGTTAAGTACTTCTCTAGTTACCGCATTCGCTTCTATCCCTGCTGTTCATTTGCATTGTATAGATCCCTGTATTTTATTTTTTATTTTTGTTCACTACTCCTATGATATCATTCTTATTATATGTCACTTCTCCGTCTGGTTTCTTCGTTGCATATATTTGATTTCTCCCTATTCCTAGTCTCCTTTTAGCTGTTTTCATGCTGGTACCTGAGATCACTTTTTCATTTATTATTTGAGTATTGAATTTCCGTAAATCTTCTCTCTTCTTTTTATTTATAGTTTTTGTTAGTTCAGCTAAATCTATTTTGTCCCTATTTGACGATGCTTTGCATAAGTTCTTTAGTTTCTATAGAGAGTTTACTGGACCTTTGTTTGACGTTCTTACCTCCTACTTCAAGTGCAGCTTCC
>NC_061858.1:14713698-14721198 GCF_019202785.1 Penaeus chinensis
AAACTTCCACTCTACCCCAGAGTTGGAAGAGGGCTACCATAGTTCCCGTCCCAAAACCGAAGGAGCCGGGGAAGTACCGCCCCATCTTTCTGCTCAGCTGCCTGGCCAAAACGGCTGAGAGGATGGTACTAAACCGGCTTCAATGGAAAACGGGACCCCCGCACGAACACCTTCACGGGTTCACAAGGGGCATGGGCACAGCACACAGCATAGCCACGCTCTTAAGCACAATCAGCAAGGGCCCAGCTGTGGTGGTATTCCTTGACCTGGAGAAGGCTTTTGAACTGGCAAGTCCGCTTGCCATTCAGGAAAGCCTGATCCAGAAGGGAATCAGAGGAAAGCTCTTGGCTTGGATAGGTGACTACTTCAGGAACAGGACTGCCAATGTCAAATTCCAAGGTCACCTATCGCAGCACATGCCGCTCGAAAATGGAACGCCACAGGGTGGGGTTCTCAGTCCAGCCCTATTCAACACTTTAATGTCCTGCATCCTCAACATAAACCTCCCAGTGGGGTGCCAGATCATCTCGTATGCAGACGATCTCGCTATCACCTCCACTGGACCACGCAGCCAGAATAAAGCCCAGCGTTGTCTGGACCTTGTGTCAGAGGAGTGTTGTAGGACAGGACTAAAGATCTCTGCTGCCAAATCCAAAGCTATGGCTCTGAGACAGAGAGTTCGAGGCACAAGACTGAAAATCCAGGGAGTGGAATTAGAATGGGTCAAGGACTACCTATACCTTGGGGTAAGGATAGACCGGACCCTCTCCTTCCATAAGGAGGTCCAGTACCTGGTTGACCGAACCAAAGCAAGACTGTCCGTCATGAGAGCAATGACTGGGAGACGCAGAGGGGCCAGACACAAAGTACTAAGGTCATTCTATGTACATGCTGTCCGGCCCATTGTGGACTATGCCTCAGTCACTCTAATTGCTGCAAAGAAAAAGCACACAGACAAATTAGAAACAGTCCAAAATGAAACTGCCAGGATCATTCTGGGTGCCCCGAGGTGGACGAAGGTCCTCAACCTCCTGATGGTGGTAAACCTTCTCCCTCTGGACTCACGAATCGATCTAACGGCAACACAATTCCTTTCAAAGGTCATCCAGGCTCCCAGGAACACAAGCCTAAGACAAAAATTAGTCAGATGCCTCGAACAAGACAACGAGCTCGTTGCAAACAACTCCTGGCTGTCTCATACAGCCAGGGTGTTGATACGCCATCAGCTCAAAGGACATGGACTTCCCCCACCCCGACTTTGCCGAAGCCCCGCCGTGGGCACTGAGCCTGATAGAGTTCAACATAATGAGCCTTTCAATGAAAAAGAGCCTATACCCCATGCCTAGCCTAAAGGCAGAAGCCCACAGGGTCATTGCAGCCATCACTCCTCCGGGTAGTAGAACATACTACACGGATGGATCGGTCGATCTCTTGAGCCACACTGCAGGCGCCGGCTTTGCAGCTAGGGATGCCACGCGATCCATGAGGGTAACAGACAACGCCTCCTCGCTACAGGCAGAGGCAGTTGCAATCATGGGAGCCCTAGGCCACGCGTCCTTAAGGGAAAGACACGTGGTCATACACACAGACTCCAGGGCAGCCATTGACTGTCTTCAGCACAGCTCACCCAAAGACAATATCTACCTACTGACCACGATTCTCATAATGGCACAGGGTAGAAGAATTATCATCAACTAGGTCCCAAGCCACATCGGCATCAGAGGGAACGAGCTTGCTGACAGACTAGCCATCGCTGGGAGGGGTATGCCCCCAAATCCCATGACGATAAAACCGAGCCGAAAATTACTTATGGAGAAGTGTGCCATGGTCGGTCGTACCTTCCTACGGCAGCTCCACAGAGAGGAAACGAGAACCTCCCCCTTGGCCAGCTGGTACTCAGACGCCACAGGCTATGAACCACTGGCACTCTCTGAAGTAAGCAACAGAGGTACCGAAGTCATTCTTCACAGAATGCGCCTAGGTTACCACTGTGCATGGCAGATTATCCCAACAATCGAACGCGATGAATGGTGCTGCAAGCACTGCGGCGAGCCGAACGCCACACTAGTCCACTACCTAGAAAATTGTGACCATACACAATTCCTGAGACATGGACCGCCCACAACAGCCGCCGTGCTGGTAAAGAGGCTATGCGAAATGCTTACACCATAGCGGCAGGAGCGCTTGCTGGCAATCCCGCCGCCACGGTAAGCACCGAGTGTCAGACAACTCAATGAGACAGCCGTAAAAAGCTGACACAGGCCGGGCCATATCTAGAAGGCCCGGGCGAAGCTAAATCTTCGCAAACCAAAACCACCACCACCAATCCGCAAAATTTGACGAATGTGCACGAAGAACTCGTAGACTGTACGAATCTTCATAAACCCGATATAATAGGCGTAACAGAGACTTCGTTTTCTATCAGGAAACCAGCTAGATTTAATGAAATATCAGATTATGATTTACTCCACAAAGATCACTCAACGAGGCGAGGTGTGGTACCGATGTGTCCGATTCCCTCTTCTTTAAGAAATGTGACCTTAATGTGCCAGGCAAATTAGAATGTGTCTGGGCGCTAATAGAAGGAAACTTTGCTCATAATATAAAGAGATTAGCCGCGTTTTCATCGGCTTCCCACCCGTGCGTAATATCACGACGAACTAATGGACTACTTGTTGATGTCATTGTTACGAGGTACGCAGACATGCGAATCGTCATTATTTGTTCTGAACAAATTTTGTAGAGATGAACTGGCTTCGGCTGTTCACCTTAACTGCATCGTCACATAATCCACCCATATGCAATCAGTGTTAGACGTCATACTTACAGACGCCGAGTTTTACTCCACAACCACCCTCCATCCCCCGATCGGGCTTAGGTGCCACTATGTGTCCTTTGCAACCCGGTGCCCCCGCCTCTATCTCCCTACGCCGTCCGCTCCTTCCGTCCTTTCCGTGACTCCTCTATACGTGAGTTCATGCAGTGGGTCACAGTGGAATGGTGGGAAAACATCATGATGCCAACGAAGCCGCCGATGCCATGGAGGCAGAGCTCTGCTCACAGTATGAGCGGTGCTTTCCGGAACAGCAAGCGCGTGTCAGGGCTGATAATAGGCTCTAACATCCTTGCGCTCATGTGGCGTCGGCGCCAGGAGTGGCACTGCGGGAGGATGCAGCGATCGCGTGCACCGTCACATGGCACTGCTCAGAAAATCGAGCATATGGTGTAAACTCCATATTATTTTAATAAAAGCTTTTAAAACTGAATATTTTCGATGGGGTCTATAACACTGAAATTAGTGAGGATATTAGATTTTTGTTTTGTGTAATATGCAAAAAATAACCACAGATTGACAGGGGAAACGTCCCTAGATATTTGCCATGAACAGATTGGCTTAACTCGATCAACTTAATGTGTACTGACGGTTGTCTGACTTAAAAGTGGGAAAAGCCTCTTCTCCGAATAAGCTCCCTAAGTGTCTCCTGAAAGAGTTTGCTTATGAGTTAAGCATTCTGCTGACACATATCTACAACACCACCATCGCACAAAAAAAAAAACGAAAAAAAAAACACGTTCGTCCTCAAGGAAAAACACAGACACTAAAGCACACAGAAATAAGGATGAGTAAAAGGATAGACAGAATAATAAACATACAAAGAGCTGTTTCCCTGAGAAATAAATAGGCAGGCAGAGCTAGAATGAGTTTACAAATACAATATTTCTATATCAGCCGGATCTAATACAGGATGCTGATAATCTCTCCCCTGCATCCATCTTCTCAGCTTTCACTCACTCTAGCAATCCTCTCCTTACTTTCGGCACACAGGTGTCCACACTCCCTGCAGGCACTTAACCACAGCCTATAATCTCCGAGGAAACGCTCAGGTGCTTTCCCTGGTCGTTTTCCGCGAGCTGCAGGAGTGACATTCGTGTTTTGACCTTCTAAGCTCTGAGGAAATTTCAAGAATAATGTTTTGGATATATTCATGAAATTGCGTGTTAAAAGTTGCAGGGTGGCGATTAACGCAACGCTATAATCGCTACCCTACATACAACCCACGATTAAACAAATAAATTCCTGCACTCTTTTGGTCGAGACAAAATGCGATTAACCGAAGCCCGGCAGAAGAATCAGTTTGCAAAGCCATTTCCCTTGATGTAATTCCTCGCGTTTGCATTCTACGCAAGCTGGAAAAGCTAGAAATATGTATAACAACTTGCAATATTTTTTTCCACCGAATTTTCTTATCTGCACCTCTTTCCTTCATTTGTTTTTTATATTTAATTTTTAACATTAAACAAATGAATTGATAACGACATCGATAATAATAATAAGTACCGCAACTTTTATTATTATAACAATATATGAGAATGAATAAATAAAAAAGACAGAGCATCGTTTTATGCCTTGACTATTTATAAAGACGGAAAAAAATATAATAATATTACTAAGAAAGATTTTGCTCACGCCGTTCTGCTTCTTATTTTCTTCATCTTTGATTAATATTGACGGTGTAGCTAACATGCCCAACGCCAAGAGAACTGAACATGAGGTGGAGAGATGTTTTCGATTGCCACGGTCAGATTCTGCTTCGTTTTTCATTAGTTTGGAACTTGCCAGCTGTGACTAGTTCAGTGTAAGATTTCCTTTTGTAATGTTAAGAATTTGGGAATGAAATGGGCTCAAATCTTAACATTATAAATGAGTCATTGAATGCCACGGAGACAAAAGTTTAAATGGTATTTGCTTTTACACTACACTGAGAAACACGCTGTTCATTTGTTAGACTTACTTTGAGCTTTCATCCTGTAATATACAGGTTTATTCTCTGCGGTGAGGGGACGGGACCAAGTCGACAGAATGCCGTCTTTTAGCGAAGGAACTTTCGAAATCTGAAGAGGTTTGTTGATGACTCCCGTAAAATCGTCGATTTTAATGCTTTAAATGCCATGATAACAAGAATAATGATAAATCAGTAATCAAACAGGCGTAACACTGGCCTCGTCCCCCTCATCCCTGCCGCTCTCCCTCTCTCTCTCTCTCTCTCTCTCTGTCTGTCTTCTTTCTTTTTTATCTTCTTTTTCGTGTGTGTGTTGGCAATCTTGTCTTCTTCAGTCCATTGTCGTTATAATTTTTAAATATGAAATTATTATACTCGATGTTACATAACCTGATGATTTTATTCAGCTATTCTGTGTCGGCGAATGAACGATTAACGACTCCCGTAAATTTTCGTTAACTTTTTTGTCATCATCTTATCACAGACATGAAAGTAACCACAGCCAGACATCTAGTATTTTTTGCCGACTCCTGTACGCCATCAGAAGAGAAATCGAGAAGCGGAATTAGCCGGTTTGATTTTTCCTCTCGATTCAAAGACGCCCCACGAGCATTTTCAGATGTATCCTACCTAGGGGGGGGGGGGGGGGGACTCGGAAATTAAGTAGAAAAAAAAACGAGAAAATGAGTAAGGAGAGCAAACAATCAGATCCAGATGATAATGATAAAGACTGAATGCAAGGAAAATATGGAAAATAACCGCGAGGAAGTGAATAGAGATAAAACTAATACTACCAATTATAATAGCATAAACGATGTACACATCACTTCTTTGTAAAGCTGAGGATTTGCAGGTAGTTTTTAATGTTTGTAATGAAAATCACTTGTCAATCGCGAATTCGCATCGGCTCATAATAATCGGGAATCCATGAATAATGAGAATAATAATTCAGAAATGAATACACACTTACCTCATTACATAACAATGCAATTTTATACAGTTACCTAGGTCGTGTACATATATATATATATATATATATATATATATATATATATATATGTGTGTGTGTGTGTGTGTGTGTGTGTGTGTGTTTATATATATATATATGTATATATATATATATATATATATATATAACATATACACCCACACACACACACACATTATACATATATACATATATATACATATATATATATCATATACATTTATATATATACATACATTTACATATTTATATATATATACATATATACATATATACATAAACACACACACACACACACACATATATATTTATATATATGTATATATATGTGTGTGTGTGTGTGTGTGTTTGTGTGTACGCACATGTGTGTGTAAACATCATCATCATCACTAGGGAGCTAATGCCGATAGGGATGCATAGCCAAATCTACCCTTCAACTCCACCTACGAGGCCCATCATTAGTTCTTCATTACAGGTTTGATCATCTGCCCAATCCATGACTTCCTAGGTCGAACAGAGACAACCTGGTGGACAGGATCATCCTGTGGGAAACAAGCCAGGTGCCTGTATAGCCTGAGTTGGCGACTGCGGCCTGTTCAAGTAACAGGTCCTTTACCAGTCTAACCTTGTAACCGTTGGCTGGACACATGGTCCCACCAACTGTATCCCTTGATCCGGCACAAGAACCTGTTACAAAAGATTCCAAGGCTCAAGATAGCTTCCAGGTTTCACTACCATATAGAAAAAACTGGCAGTACCCTTGAAGGCACATAGCTTGGTCCTTCTGCAGGTACCGGTATCTCATACGTTGAGAGAGTTCATGATCCCTGCTGCCAGTTCAGAGTCATGAACTGCACTACCAAGGTATGTAAAGCTCTCTGTGACCTCACTGTCCTCACCGCAAGTATGTATCATTTGAACAGGTTCTCCTAACAGGCCCCCCAGGAGACCTCTAGACCCTGGGATTTCGCTTTATTGCTAAATGCATCTAGAGCCACCACTAGGGTTTCCAGAGATTAATATTGAATAGCAACATTGTCAGCAAAATTAAGACCGGTAATCTTGATATTGCACAGAGTAGCTTCACAATGACTTTGAGCAATAGCTCTACCCAGTATCCAGTCCGTGCAAGTATTGGTTCAAGGACAAAGTCTTGCCTCACTCCTGAATTAACAGGGAAGAAGCTCGACCGAGCCCATCACACTTTACTCACACTTTCAGCACTTTCAATATAAAAGCTTGTTATTAATCCAATAATCCTTGTTGGAATTCCTCTTAGTCTCAGGATCTCCCAAACTCACTCAAAGTGTCAGGATACAGTCTATTGGGCAATTACCTCTGGTGTCTCAGCAGGTAGTCTCTGATTTGTCACAGAAGGATGTAAGCGAGAGCCTTGCCTAGTATACTGAGCAGTGTAATGCCCTGGTGATTACAGCAATCCCATTAGCCACACCCCTCATCAGATCAGGGGGAATGGTACCAGTCTGCCAGATGGCAAACAGGACAACATGCAAGCCCCTCGCCATAGTTTCTGCACCAACCTATAATAGTTTAGCTGGTATGCCGTAGATACCCGTTGCTGTACCACTCTTGGAGAGCACCTTCCGAACTTCCTAGGGAGGGTAGATCCTCGTTGATGAGTGGGATCTCGAAACTAACCGCATACAAGTCATTTTTTGAGAAGCACCCTTGGATGATCACTGGAACGACGGGGAATTTTGAAGTCGGAGA
>NC_061858.1:14726198-14741198 GCF_019202785.1 Penaeus chinensis
GCTTCATAAACAAAACATTCCAATTGTTTTCCCTAAATGATCCATATATTACTTAATATTTCATTTAGCTAATAACAGCATGTAACGAAATCATAAAGATAACATAGCAGATAGAACTAAATCATATATATTTTTTACAAGTACAAAAATATCGTCCCAGGAAAAGAATTTTAGATTCTATAATGCGATACATATATATGCAAATTTATACATACATACATACGTGTATGTATATGTATATATATATACAAACACACACACACACACACACACACACACACATACACACACACACATATGTATATATACATATATGTGTGTGTGTGTGTGCGCATATATATATACATATATATATATATATATATATATATATATATATATATATATATATAGGTATGTATGTATATATGTATATAAATATGTATATATAAATACATATATATATATATATATATATGCATGGTACACAGATACATACATACACACACACACACGCACACACACACACACATATATACATATACATATATATATATATATATATATATATGCAAATATATATATATATATATATATATATATATTATTACGGTTGTTGTTGTTTAGGGGAATGATGTAACTACATATCCATAATAAAGTTTGCTGCAATTGGCTTAACCTCGTGCATTATATTTCATATATTTTCCAGGTTCTTTGAGTATATTTAGTTTATCAAAATTATGTATTAGAATTATATATGTAGTTTCATTTAGCGTATTCAGATATTAGAATTGTTTATAGATTTACTAAGTTTTTGTTCCTCCTTTTATATTATTTTTATTTGATATTTATAAAGCGCAAGTAATGTCTTATTTTTATTTATCAAAAACCCAACCCATTGCACATCCTCACCAAAATTTGCCCGAAACCATCACACAAAACATCATGAATAATTATCTATAATTAAACACAACACCATCAACATTCTCGTTGTAAATATGATTTGATATGTATATCTTACGATTTTCCGTAGTGAAACGTCACAAGATTCTTGGGTCACAGCTGAGGAGTA
The DNA here is from genome assembly GCF_019202785.1 of Penaeus chinensis. Classification (NCBI taxonomy): domain Eukaryota; kingdom Metazoa; phylum Arthropoda; class Malacostraca; order Decapoda; family Penaeidae; genus Penaeus; species Penaeus chinensis. The sequence continues at coordinate 14,727,250 of NC_061858.1, forward strand.
GCGAGGTTAGTTAACCGAGCTGCCCAGTTCAATGGCTGAACAACTCTCTCTCTTCGGGCTTTCTTACCCTTTTATATAGGCCTTCTTCTTGGTGGGTTCGCAGGGCAGCGTCTTGAGAAGTGGCGCGGAGGTTCGCATCGCTTGTTCTCCAACGAGGTCGTTGGAGGTCAAGACGTTTGGTTTTCAATTGAGAATTTCTCGACGATAAATCGGTAATTGCAGACGGAATGGCGGCAGTTGTAGCAATATATATACATATATATATATATATATATATATATATATATATATTTATATGTATATATATTATTATATATATATACATATATCCATTTATATATTTATATGTATATATATATATATATATATATATATATTATCATATGTATAAATATATATACATATATTCATTTATATATTTATATTCATATATATATACATATATATATATATATATATATATATATATATATATATATCATATGTATAAATATATATACATATATTAATTTATATATTTATATGTATATATGTATTGTTATATATTTAAATATATATACATATATTAATCTCTATATTTATCTATCTACTTATATATATGTGTGTGTGTGTATGTGTGTGTGTGTGTGTGTGTGTGTGTGTGTGTGTGCGTGTGTATGTGTGTGTGTGTGTTTGTTATCCTTGTTTGAATATTAAAGGGAGTATAGTTACTCTATACTCCCTAACTCATTTAATTACTTACTCAATAAGAACGGGTGTGTGTCTGTTGGGAGTGATAAGAGTGCAATTCGCTTCTGCAAATGGCGTCCATTTCTCCCCTTCAGCTTTCATTTTCGGAGCGTCGTTCTTTCCTTTTTCCCTGCAGGTCCTTTCGTGGTGGAAGTATAAAAACCAAACCACAGACACTGACATTGAATCTCAAAACCCTTGGATAATAAGCGTAAAGTCTCTGTAGACATAATATTTGCAAATGATTTCCTCTGTAAAGTCATCGCTTACTAAATGTCGCTCAAAACAGTTAAATTAAATATGTGGATTAACTCGAGGAAGAGATCGGAAAATAATAAACACTCTACCAGAGGGTTTAAGGTTGGTTGTCTCTCTCTCTCTCTCTCTGTCTGTTTCATTATATATATATGTATATATATATCCATCCTTCCTCTCTCTCCCCTTACCTCCCTCTCTCTCTCGTGTGTGTGCATGCGTGCGTGCGTATATGCGTGCGTGCGTGCATGCATGCATGCGTGTTGTGTGCATATGTATCCCATGATTGTTCTGCATGATCGAAAACGAGACACTACTTTGATTCCGAGTTATAGTTCGACGCGGAAGGAGTCAAGCGCAGGTCGTAGAGGCGAGCAACCGACGCCCGCACACCAACCATCGCTTAAAACGCCCGCTTTTCCTCTAAAGGTATAAACGGGCAGCAGAGGAGGAGTGGGGGGGGGGGGGGCGCTCTCGATATGCGATGGGTTTGCATTACGCGTAGCGGGTAAGACAGACTTTTCATACGTGAAAGTGTACATGATTCGATTGTTATATGTATGCTTTTTTATGTTTTCCTCCACAAAACTCTCTTCATAGGTACCACGACGCAAAAAAAAAAAGTAATTGCTTAGTGAGTAAAATTGGTAAAACAATGTAAAAGGGTGGCCACACGCGCGTGTTATCACCAACAAATATTTGTGTGTGTGTGTGTAGGCCTACTCAATCATTTGCCCTCCAAATGCCAACTTGCACCTGTGTGCTTGTGTATCGAAAACGAAGCTTGTAACACAGTCCAAAATTTCTGCAGACTCAGAGGAGGATCCAATTTCATTCCGTCTTTTGTTGCTCTCTGCTGATCGAGCGAAGGGAAAATATTCAGTCCAAAAGGAATAACAGGCAAAGCTACTCTATATTCAGTGGCATTTATCTTCACTGATAGAAGAGTCAGATGATTTAGCAAACTTAGCTTCTACTATAATATATATATGTATGTGTGTGTGTGTGTGTGTGTGTGTGTGTGTGTGTGTGTGTGTGTGTGTGTGTGTATTCTTATTTTTGTGTAAATTGAAAGACCTTGCACCCCCCCCCCCCCCATCTTCTGTCTTGTAGTGACTCCCAACACTTGGCAAGATATATCTTTACCGTGAAATCACTTAATATTTTAGTATTTCTTAAATATATTGTTTGCACATAGCTAACATTTTGTTAGATTTACTGAGTAAGATACGAAGAGAATCATGTGTCCGACATGTGTCAGATATATGATGTGACAAATAATGTGTAAAACAAAAACATATAAAATGAAATAAGACAAGAATCCAACAACAAACTTCCACGAACACAGTAACACAACAAAAAAAAACATAAATTGTAAAACGCATAACGCGTAAAACGTGACACTGAACAAATACGTGGCACTGAAGAAATACGTAACACGTGGCACTGAACAAACACATAAGGCGTGGCAATGAACAACTACGTGGCGCGTGATACTGAACAAACACGTAACACTAAAAAAAAACGTGATACGTGACACTGAACAAACACGTAACATGTGACACTGAACAAACACGTGATACTTAACACATAACGGTAAGCACTGAACAAACGCGTGGCACAGTACATAACGCCTATTAAACGCAACACTTAACGCAAAACTAGACACACTTTGGGTACACTGACCTACGGAAAAGATAAACTAGACTAACTACACTACATCGGTGTAACAGGGTACCGGAATGCAGAGGTTAAATCACGAGCACATAAGGGGTACATAGCCTGCGGGGGTACAGCAACCATCGGGGGAGAAACTCAGCTCCTGCTTTCAATTGCCTCCTCCAGAAGCCTGTGCCTCTCTGTCTGCGAAAAGTCCTGCGAAGGTGGACATAGGTATACCCGAATGTCTTGAATACGGGCCGAGAAGGTCGTTCGCTCGTTCATGTGGAAGAAACGGTATCCCACGGGAGACGGGAGTACCAAAAGCATGACGTGGCACAGTGGTGGGGCGTTGTGCCACTACTCTCTCTCTCTCTCTCTCTCTCTCTCTCTCTCTCTCTCTCTCTCTCTCTCTCTCTCTCTCTCTCTCTCTCTCTCTCTCTCTCTCTCTCTCTCTCGATGGCGTTGGCTGGTACTGGACTACGAGATAATCACTGAATATTCACGACTGTTCTCGTCGATCTTAGCGAGGAGCGCCGTGGAAGACGAAGTCCCTGTAGATGATGGACTCGTTGTACTTGAATTTTGTGCATTACCGTGAGTACTAACACGTCTCTTCGATGTAGCGGTGTCATCTGGGTTGCATTCAGATGGTAAGCTCGACGTAGAACTTTGTCCAGCAGGTCCAAGTATGACATCCAGGACAGGGAAGCATATTCCAAGAAAAGGACGAGTTTTGGTATTGTATAACATCTACGATATACACGATGTTTGATTTTTCTGCGGAGAGTCACTCTTCTCTCTCTCTCTCTCTCTCTCTCTCTCTCTCTCTCTCTCTCTCTCTCTCTCTCTCTCTCTCTCTCTCTCTCTCTCTCTGTCTTTCATTTCCCACTTTCCTCCCTTTCTTTTCCTCTTTCTTCCCTCTCTCTAAACGCCATAGAATATGTCACTCTTTGGTCACTGAACTTCGAAAATGAATATTGCAATCAGAGGATGACATATAATATATATCATAGATGGTAAACTGGGAGAGCGAGAGACAACACTAACAATGAACTTAGTAAAATATTTGCGTAGCGCAGGGGGAATATGTTCTCTTTTACTGAAAAATATTATATCCCATAGAGATTTATTATAAACTATACAGTAAATGTGAAAAAAATTGTATTCTGTTATCCCATATTGTATTCCATATCAATAGCCATGACAACACGCATCACACTCTCTGTATTCATGCAGGTCCACACGCACTGTATATTTTGTTGCCTTTTCCAAGCTGTCACTCCCAAATGACTGGCAACCGTATATACTGCCACAGCCCATCTGGCATCCAAACTGAAAGTGACAGAGCAAATATGAATGTCAAAATGACATTGAGCAGGGGCCCATATGCATCCCCACTTCCTGCGTCACTGTCTCTGGTCATATTTGGACTGCCTGGGGGTTCTTGTCATGGCAGTATCGACTCTTCGATATCTAAATGTCTCGCTTTGTTGACAGATCGAAGGCTTGAGATAGCCTCGGATGACTCCTTTCGGATGGAATATTCAATTTCGTTTAGAAAGCGAAGTGCTATGCTATTTTGTTTGTGTCAGCAATATTGAAAGCTATTGTTTTTCCCTTAGTATTTAATCTCATCTAATTCAAACGTAAGTTCTCCGTATTAGGGACAGTCATTTACCCAAGGCATACCACTAATTACCGAATGCAGTTGTACATTTCTTAAAACTCTTGGACCTTACGAATCTGTGCAATTAAATCCTTACGAACTAAAACCGTAAAAAATAAACCCGAATAAGCAATTTTTCGCATCGGGGGGAATGAGGTATCTGGACAAGCCACGCGAGAAGACTGAAAGAAACGGGACAGCAATCTAAAACCATACGTTCAAGCATGAGGATTCAAAAGCTGATGAAGGGAAGTAATAAAAGGCAACACATGGAAAGAAAGGGAAGTGAGAAATGTGAATTGAGCATGGATGAAGTAAGGGATCGAAAGAGCGCGTGCGCCGTGCGAGAGGCCGGCAGGGAATAACGGTCAGTCGGAGGCGGGAGGGCACGAGACGGACGGCGAGAAGCTTTTTGCCGAAAGGCCTTCGGGTAATGTAGGAGGGGCTGGCCGAAAGAGACGCTGACGCAGGAATCATAAGGCAAGCGGAAGAAACGTGACCTTGATTGAGAGGGGAAATGTAACTATATTGTACAAAAGGCAAAATAATCTCTCGTGAATTCTGGGTTCATCAGAAATAATCGACTTAAATAAATCAATCTATAATCCGAATTGATTATCTTATTTGTTTTTATTTAAAAAAATATTTCCTTAGTTTCTGGTTTTCTGTGATTTATGTTTAAGATCAGACCAGAATATTTTCTATTTCTTTTTGCATGGACATCTAATAACCATCTCATTTCTGGTAGTTTATGCAATAAATAAAAAAAAAAAAAAATCTGCCATGAACGTCGTGAGTACAAAAAACTTTCAACAAATGTTGCACGCCTATTAAAAATGATTCAATAAATACAGGTCATATGCAGTTATTAATACTTTTTGTTTAGATTAGTTAAGCGGACGAAAACTCTAGGGACGAGTGCGCGATGCTCAGTCCTCCCGCCGAGGTTGTTTCCTCTTGCTCAGCACAAGCGAGGGGCCCTCTCTTTCGCTTGCCAAAAGGTCAATTGCAGTATCTTTCTTTCTGTCCCACTCTCTTCCCCTCCCCTCTCTCTCACCATCTATCTATCTAAATCTATCTATTAACGTAAAACCTCATCAACTGGGAAGAAGCTTCATGGTCATTGCTCAGTAGAAAAGAGAAATGGAATGCACTATACAGTTAACATTCTTTGATATAGTATGTGTGTCTATTTCCACTTAATAAATCTACGGTACTTTCCAATGCCCTAATTCCGACGCGATTTAAAACATCGGAATATAGAACCCTGTACTTGTATCACCGTGGGTTAGACCGCCTCAGTATTTTTTTCCATCGAGACAGAAGAAGTGAATATTTGATAGCGCCTAAATGCAACAGCAGATCTGCAGCAACGATAATGATAATGAAAACACACATATGCACTGCTACTACTATTTGTAGCAATAATAATGATAATGATAACGATAATAACAGTGATAAAAACAAATATAGTAATAATGAAAAAAATGTAGTAATAAGAAAAAGATAATAATAATGATAATATGAATATGAATAATACAAGTAATAACGATATCAATAATGAAGATGATGATGATAATGATAATGATAATAATAATGATGATGATCATCATCATCACAATAATAATCATAATCATATCATCGTCATAATAATAATAACAATGATAATGTTAATAACAATAATGAAAACGAAAATGAAAATGAAAATAAAAATAATTGTGATAATGGTAATATTGATAAAAATAACAACAAAAATAATAATAATAGTGATGATAATAATTACAACAACAATAAAATTAATTATAGTAATAGTAATAATGATAACGATAATATTGATGATGATAATGGTGATGCTGATTATGATGATGATAGTGGTGATAATAATAATTTTGATGATTATAATTAGGATAACAATAATAATAAAAGTAGTGATAATAATAAATATCATCATCACATCATCACCATCATCATCATCATCATCATCATCATCATCATCATCATCATCATCATCATCATAATAATAATAATAGTAATAATAATAATAATAACAATAATAATAATAATAATAATAATAATAATAATAATAATAATGATAATAATAATAATAATCATAATAACAATAATAATAATAATAATAATAATAATAATAATAATACAAATAATAATGATAATAGGAACAACAACAACAACATTAGGATAATAATACCAATAATGTACTGGAGGTTACTATTTTCAATGAAATCATTAACGATAGTATATATGGTTTCATGCCCATACCTATCTCAATATTCTTCAATTATTGGGCATAACGGTAGATAGTTTCAAGGGTGTGAACATACGGCTTCCTGCACACCCTACACCTCAACTCTATGAGGAATATTAGATTCCCAATAATATTTATATCCCAATCGTAACCTAGGTATCAACCCTTTTCTTGTCACCTTATTAGTTATTCCGTAAATATGTTTCGTTTTTGATGTTGATCTGCTAACTCTTAATCTCTGCGCCACGTTCATTATCAGCCTTAAAAGAGAGTTTTTCCTTTTTAACATGTTGTGAACATGGCTAGGTGTTACGCCTATATCACACTCAAAAACGGCTTGTTGGGCTGCTGACTTTGATAAGTTATCAGCCACATCATGGAAGTTGATGTCAGTATGAGATGATATCCAAAGCAATTTAATGTTAACGCCCTTACGATGAAGTCTATTTAGTCTGTGTCTTGCTGTACAAACAATCCCCGTGACATCATTTTTTAAACTCACAGTTTAATGTCGCCGTATTCTGTGTTTAGGTTTAGGATTTTCTCGTACTTCTTCGTTCTGCTCCATCATAATATAGTTGTCCTCGTCTCTTCGTGCCTTCGGGCACCACATGTCTCCATCTGTTGGCCCATAATAAATAAACCTACGGAAGGCGCCTTCCATACCTACCTCATGACAAGCACTGATTGATTGATTATTTAAAATTATCTGCCGCGTTAACAGCTAAGGTCATTAGCGGCGAACACCTTGTTAGACTGAAATATTAAAATATTTAAAACGTTCAAAATATATCAATGTTATAAATAACAATAAAAATGATATTAAAAATCGAAGCATAAATATTATGCTCTAAATGTCTAAAAACTATTCCATAAACATTATGCCTAATTAAATTTTATTGAAAATATTATTTCCCTAAGGAAAACAATAAGACCTTCTAAGTCACAGTCCTCCCCCAATACATTTTTCAGTGTATATGGGGGAGACGAGTACCTTCCTCTTTGGTCTGAGAATGTTGCACATCTTTCCATTACATGTACGACCGTTAATGGCTCTTGGCATTCCTCACAGCGTGCTTCACTTTTAGCCATCATCGGCCCTCGAGTCAGTCTTGTGTGCCCGATTCTCAGCCTTGTTATTACAACTTCTACTTGTCGGTTGGGGTGGATGCTGGTCACCCAACTGCCAAGGTCATCTCTAATCTCTCGCAGTTTATTTCTAGAGGTATGCCTCCATTGTTCCCTCCATTTATCACGAAGACAACTATTGATGCTGGGTTTCAAGTCAGTGTATGGGAGAGGAAAAAGAGCATCAAAGGGCTGAGTGGCAGCTGCCTTGGCCTTCTGATCAGCTCGTTCATTCCCACTGATACCAACATGTGCTGACATCAGTGCAAGCCAATCTTGAACCTCCCTCACCACTGGATGTGATGAGTTTAAGCTCTTGATTGCTTGCAGGGCACTACGAGAGTCACAATATATTACCACATAATAGTTTGTAAAATCTCTAGTCATCTTGACTGCTGCAAGGATGGCATGCAACTCTGCAGTGAAAATCGAGGTTAATCGAGAAAGCCTGCCAGATGCAGTCTTCTTTCTGCTTACTGCTGCAAAGCCCACACCATTTTCAAATTTCGAACCATCTGTATATATTGCATATGATCCTTGGTACTTAGAAGTGTGTTGAAGAAATATCTCTGACTTCTGCTTCGGATCTCTCCCCTTTCCCGATTCCGACCTAATCCAGCTCGACTTGATTAGTCCAAGGGGGGACTTGGGAAGTTCCAACAGCCACTGACCACATGTTTGCCTAGATGCAGGTGATTAATGTTAAGACAGTTTAGTGCATATGATGAAGAGAGGGAGTCAGTTACAATAAGTGTATTTGTTTCTGTTTGATCAGCTGCTTTAAGAACAACAAGTAAAGCAAATAGCTCAGCCTGGAGTCGATGTCCAGTTGTTGAGTCTGATGCCAACTTCATGAATTTGCCCATTGTCACTGTGTTTAACAGCAGCACATCCTGACATACCCTTCTGTGGTATTACCGAACCGTCAGTGTATATCACTTGCCTGATAGAGTATTCTTTCTTTCTCACGTTTGTGTTTAATACCTTCAGAAAAGTCATTCATACCATAGGTAATCATACTGTGCATTTTTTTTTTTTTTTTTTTTTTTTACCCAAGCAAATTTATATCTCCCGGTGTGAAAGAATGTTTGTCGAGCTGCTTTTGCTTGTCATTTCATGATCTTAATAATTTTAAAGCTATCATAAAATTAAGTTCGATTATCCTTTGTTGGATACTCGTATTTCAAGTTCTTTACACCTTTGTTGTTCTCGTACAGCCAAGTTAATTCTTAAGGCTAAACTTTGCATCATTTCTAACTTTCTAATCGATCTACTTGATTGATTAATACTGGAGCAGCATAATCTATCAATGGTCGTATATATGTAATGTACATTAACCTGACAGTTCTCATTGTTGCTCCAGACGTGATATTGTTGCCGGCAACCGTCCTCAGGGCAGTCAGTCTACTCCTGCATTCTTGCTTTAAGCATTCAACATGTTATGGCTGATGAGGAATCACGACTCCTAGATATTTGTAGGTCTCGACTTGCTCAATATCCATGCAATTTGCCTTAAATTTCTTGTTTCTATCTTCACTGTTGGGACTTTATATTTTCGTTTTCTCTGTGGAGATAACTAATCCTAGTTTATTACATATAGAAGACTGTTCATGCACTCTCCATTTCGTGATCGCTTTTTGTATGAATGAGAAAATCATCAGCATAAATGAATACAAGACTGCTGACCATCGTTGACAGACTGTATTCACTATAACACTGAACAAAAGATCTCAGGTGTTTTGTGTCTCTTATAAAAACAAAAATACATCTGTGGCAAAGTGAGTGGACCAACCTGGACATAACAAAACAAAACCGTAATAGAAATGTGGGACATAGCCCACAGAAGAAACAGAAGAGAAGAGGTAGTGTTGGCGCGCCTGAGAACAAACACCACAAGAATAACCCACCTCACACCATATATTGACAAGAAATTTCCTCCACAGTCCCCCCATTGCACAATCCACTTTACAATAGCACATCTTCTCATAACCTGCCATAGATACAACGACAATAGACAAACCTTAAAATATTATTGCAGAATTAAAAATATGCCATTCACAACATCAAATCTATTATCAGATAATTAAAAAACTAATATATAAAGTAAATGTCTTTCTAAGGGAGACAAACCTTTATGACCTTATATAAATTGATATAATGAAGGGGGTCCACTGGCTTAATAACCTTGGCCACATGTCGCTGGTTGATAGCCAAGAAATCCAAGAGAGAAAGAAGAAGAAAGTGGGAAGACACAAGGGGTATAGGCTGTCAGTGACCGTCCTTAGAGGTCGATGTAGACCCGGCGGAAGCTAGTGACGTTGTAAGTTGTAAGGACGAGGTTTTGATGGCGGTAAGGTCTGATTTTGTTAAGCTTTCTATTTTTTGTAGTATAAAATATATATATATATTTTTTTCTTTTATTGTTCGTTAGTTTTGGTGTGCATGAAGCTTTTCCCTTTTTGTAACTGTTACTAATAGTGTTTTTAAAGGGTGTTTAACCAATAAATCTATTTCTAAGCTTCGTGAGCGAAATTTATCTTTTAATTTAACCTTTTTTAAGAGTCAAATGATACATAATTTGGCTACCTATGGCAAGCAACTGGCAACCTTCCATCAGCCCCTAAGGCTGACACGTACTCCCCTCGGGATTAATCACGCTTACCAGACAGGGACCCTTGTGAATTAGGTCATTCTTCCTTTTCTTACACCTACACATACTTTCCTTTTTATCTAACTACACACTTCTACATGTCTCCCCTTTCGATACATATATTGTTCCTGGACGTACTAACCAGGTAGTGGCAGCGACAAATTAGCAAGGGTAATTAAGAGTCATTAAGTCAATCACTTCACAAGCACCCCATCTCCCAATGTTGCTACATTAGTGGAGCGGATGATACAGAGAGATAAAAAGAGGGAGGAAGCCAGTAGGAAGGAGGAAGATCGTTACCGATGAGAGGAATCCAGTCGGAAGAAGGAAGAAGATCGTTACAGACGAGAGTCTGCCCGTTTTCAGGAGCTGATCCTTCGCCTCACCCCCTAGAAGCCCGTAGCTTCAGCTGCACATTCGCCAGTGAGCTGTTCTGTCGCGTCCAATGCTTCTCACACTCCCCCAACCCCGAAGCCAACAATAAAGCCTCCAAAAGTATCAGCAGCAGATGCGAGTCCCCAACCGTTTCGAGGATGGAAGCTCAAATGGTCTGAATATGCTGTAATGGTAGATATCCTCAGCCTGCCATTATCAAAGCATAATATACAGATATGCTGGTGCCTTACATCTGAGATGCGCCGGGTACTGGAGCACAAGTTTGACATGCCCGCAGACCCAACATGTTCAGTGGACGATGCATTGACAAGTCTAAAATGCCAATAATGAGGCGCTGCGACGAAAAGCCTTCGCCGAGTGCAAGCAAGCAGACCGCGAGAGCTTCGATGACTTTTAGGATATGGCTGAAATTCTTGCTACAGGGTATAAACATTTGCAAGGCACAGGACCAAGCATGCTGTGAGCAGTGGAAGAAACACGGCATACTAATGGGTATATGAGATGAGGAACTTGCCCAGAAGTTCATTGAAAAGGACCACTCAGCAACCTTGCAGGATATTTAGGAGAAATGTAAGTCTCATCAATCATCAAAGACTGTGTCGTCTGCTATGGGGGACACAGCTTCTTCACGTGCTGTTTCTCAGTATAAAAGAAAAAAAAAAAGGCTGCCGTGAAACAGAAGTCAGAGATGAAACATGGTTCACCTCTGCCTAAAAAAGCCTGCAACTCCTGTGGTCATCAACAAGAAAGGCCATTGGGCTACTGCTTCAACGTGTCCTGCCAGGAATGCCAGATGCAAGGTATGCAACCGACAGGGACACTATGATAAATGCTGCCCCAAGAAAAGGAAGGCTAAGAAGTCAAAGGATGAGGACACCAAGCAGAACTTGAAGGTAATAATAAGTTCAGTATCCCCTTCAGCGTTGCATGACAGGAAAGTCACCTCTACTGCACAACCTAAACCTCAGCTTTCCCCTTAAGTAGTCTTGACCTCTCAAAGGAATACTTGGTTCCACCAGCAGAGACTGTATACTACAATGCGGACGGTTCACAGATGCCACATGTGGCTGCATCTATTCGTGGAATCATAACCTATGGGAACCATTCATTGGATTGATGTAAAGCTTTCGCTTACAACCCTTCTGTGCTCTTGTATGGAGTGCATGGATTTAGGGATTGTTCCAGAATATTTCCCCAGGCAGATATCAGATGTGCACATGGCCGATTTAGTTCATGGGCTGGGCAGTGCACCAAACCCTCTTCAGTTGTTGCCTTTACTACTGGACCAGTTGTAATCACCTGAAGAAGCAAGGAAATATTTCCTGCATCAGTATGCAGATGTCTTGGTGAAGAAGGACGACTTGCAGTCAGGTGCAATGTGGATCCCATTTCTTGACCGTGTTTCTTTAAAGGAACACGGTCGTTTGGGCCATCAGCAAGTGCAAGTTCTTTCTTCGTGGACTTCAGAATTTCAGTGTGATGACAGATCACTATTGGTTCCCATTTTGAACCATTATTCCCTGGATGAATTTGAAAACATGTCTCCAGTGTATGAAGGAAAAGGTTGCACCCTATATGTTTACTGCAATGTAGCATGCAGTTAAGTTGTGCATCCCTGATGCCCACTCCCAATCACCTGTGAATCGACCAATGATGAAAGATGGTTCCTTCAATGGTGAAATGGACACTTCTGTCAAGATTGTAGCTCTGCATGCTGTTCAGTCTTTTAAAGCATCAGAAGCCATAGACAGCTGCATCTAAGGGTACTTCTTATGAGGAGCTGCTTGACCATGTAAAGTCAGAGTTCCCCAGAGGCCGCTACAACCTGCTAAATGCCCTTCATCCCTACTGGAAGATTCGCAATGAGTTGTATAGTGATGGTGATTTGGTGCTGTATGGACCTAGAGTGTTGTCCCTGTTTCTTTACATCTTAGCATCCTAGCTCACCTGCATGACAGCCACTATGGCGCAGAGGCAACAAAGCATTATCCACAGCATTGGCAAGGCATTAATGCAGACATTTTAAACACTGTTTGTGCCTGTAAGCCATGCCAGTGCCCACAGCCTAGTCAGCAACAGGAGCCACTGACTTTTTCAGTGTTGCCTGGAAAACACCTTTTGGTGTATGCTGACCGACTCTCTGGAGAGCCAGCTGTCGTCTTACGTGGAGCTAATGCAACAAGTGCTTCAACGATTATATTCTTCCAGCACGCATTCTGTCATCTGGGTGTGCCAGTTTGCCAGTGTACCGATGGCGGACCTCAGTTCTCCAGCCGGGAATTTTCAACCTTCCTTCAGCGATGGGGAGTGCATCATGTGATGTCGAGCCCCCGTTATCCACAGTCCAATGGGCATGCAGAGGCTGTTGTGAAGAAAGTCAAGTATCTGATCATGAAGATAGCACTCAATGGAATTATTGACAGTGAGGAGGCGTGCCACAATATGAACCAAGGACGTAGAGACCTACTATGACAAGCGTGCTCACTCACTTTCCAAGTTAGACATTGGGACGCATGTGTGAATGCAGGATCCCACATCCAAGCATTGGTATATGGTTGGCACTGTCATGGGTATTGACAAATCTCGCGATCATCACATCAGGCTGCCAAGTGGCCGTATACTGTGGCGCAATCGACGTTTATTGCGCCCTACACAGCTCATGATTGGAAACTCAACTGATTTGGAAAAACAGCTGTCAGACGACGCATCAGTGCCTGTTGAACCTCGACGTTCGGAACGCTTAAATTGAAGACTCCCGCTAGTGAATGTAAATGGGGGAGTGAGATGTGGGTTGTGATAACAAAGTGAGTTGTGATAATGAAGTGAGTTGTGACTGCTATGTTATGATGCCGTTACATACAGGTTGTGATGCTAGTATTAACGTATATATATTGAGATAATTAGGTGATTATATTATACACACTGCCTTTTGTGTGACATGTTATGCCATGTGAAATTTAGAAGATTATGATTAGTTCATATTGCTGTGTAGCATATCACCTATGTGAAATAACGAGATTCTCTGTACGATTTATAGAGTACAATATTTTATATTGTCTCTGTAGTCACACGTCTGGCAGCAATCTCCAATTAACCTACTTTAGTTGTTGTTTTTTGGTGTTTTCTTCATCCTCAAGTATCGTAGAGAAACACCAAACTACAAAAGAACAATAAATAGGCAAGATTAACTCCTGGCGGGT
>NC_061858.1:14746198-14753698 GCF_019202785.1 Penaeus chinensis
AAATGATTATTTGAACTTTTTTGCAATTTCATATAGTCATCATGCGCGTAGAGCTTCCGCAGTAAAACCTGGCTTTTCATAGGAAATTGCTTGGAAATTTTGCCCTTGCATAGTGCCAAATGCGTCTGTAATGTCTCCACTAGGAGGAAAAGGGGAAAGAAGATAACGAAATTGCCTGCAGGGAAAAGGGAGGAAACAAACCGGACTGAGGGGGGAAATAAAAATTTCTTGTTATTATTTTTCACAGAATAGAAATAACGTTTCACGATAAAATTAAAAGGAACAAATAAGCAATGTTGTAAACAGGAACATGCTTACTGTATTAGTAATAATTTTGTTCAGGAGGACCCCTGCCTTCCACGAGCCTTCCCCAGCCCCTTGCGGGCCCTACCTCGCTCGCAGCCTGTCTGGTCGAAAGGAAGTCGATCGCCCGAGACGCGGCTGATATCCTGGACGAGAGCGACGCTTTGCGAGCCTCTTCGGTTCCCGGATTTTCCCGCTTAGCTGGTCGCTCCTTGAATATTTCGACATCTTCTTGATGATACTTGTTTCTTTATTATTTCTTTTTCCCTCGTCTTCTTCTATCTCTTCCTCTATCTTCCTCTTCCTCTCTCCTTCCCCCAAATCTGTAAAGCCCATCAAAAGGAAACATTTCCGATGAAAGGGAAAATAGTTTAGATAGGATGAGATATTGGATGCTGTACTCGTTTGTATGTGACGATGGATGCTGTGCTGTTTTGATGTGAGGTACCTGGAAGATTTCGCAAAAGATGTGTTTAATGAAGTTCGGGTAATTGTGTTTTTTGGTCAAAATAAGTGTATTTAAATTCAAAATACCATCAGTTACCAAGTTTATTCTTATTACAAATAAAGTGATTTTACAGTACATGTAAATATAAGATACACATAGAATTAATGTCAGTATAAGTCATGCCCATTCTTATATATTGAAACCTGATGTCATTGGTAATTTAGGAGACGTTTTTTTTTTTTTTTTTTTTTTTTTATGTATTAGAGTTTCTGATATTTCTGATATTATTTGGTAATTTGTTCAATCTCATGGGTCCGCGTGTTAGTGTCTGCTCCTATATTTATACCTGATCTTTTGATGTGTAGAGAGTTTATTTGAATACAGGTTGTTTTATTTACGGTTGAAAGGGTTAATAGCTACTTTGGATAAAACTTTGGATTATTTTGTGAATTAGTACGCAAGTGTCATAGTTTAATTTGTTTTGTACTTTTAGCCAATTTAGTTTGTTTATGTGTGGGGTAATGTGGTCATAATTATTTACGTTACCAAGAGCTACTCTCGCAAAGTTCTGTAATTTTTGGATTTTCTATATGTGACCTTTGTTGTGCCCCAGATGTTAGAACAATAATTAATTATACTGAGAAGTAGTGCCTGTATAACGGATATCCTAGTTTCAGCAGGGAACTTGTTTTTTATGTGGCTAAGGTAAATTAGTGTGCCCATTACTTTCATACGGATGTTGTTGACATGGTTCTCGAAGTCATGAATCTGTCAATGTGTACGACTAGGTTTTTTTACAGAGATCCAAAATTTCAGAGGGATGAAATATTAGCTGGAGCTGGTAAGTCGACAACAGCACCATTTAAAAATTTGAATAGTGGGTGTGATTTAAGGATTGGTATTGTCATTTACTAAGATGATAGTCGTAGTGGACCGAAAAAAGTGTTATTAATTTTTACTGCTAATATTAATATTAGATCATTACATAATAAAAATTGTTGAATTGAAAGTGGAGTGTTCAACAGAAGAGGATCTATAAAAAATATAACTCTTGCTGAAGCTATAAAGGCAAAAATAAGAAATAAATATAAGAGAATCAGAAAGAGTTTATGGATAATAATAATAATATAAGTCTCATGGCTAGGGGATGAAGAAGTCGAGTGAAGATAAGGGAGGAAATGATAATTATAGGTGAACAAATAATAAAGAGTGAAATGCAGAGAATTGTTTAATTAAAATATTAGTTTTGGGAACTGGCGATACGAGGTAACTCTTTTATCTGATGCTTTAAGAAGAATCAATACTTCAGTTCCGATTTACAAGACCGGTGGTTTATTTAAACTATTAAAACTAATGTTAATTCTTAATTTATATTATATTGTTCCTGTAGTGTGAGTTTTGTGTGGTTTATGAGTTTTTGTTTCTAAACGTAAACATTTATGAAATACTTCATTGAGTTTGCAGTATATTATGTTACACTTATCAAATATAGGACATGAAAGTGAAGGAGCTTTAGGTTTAGCTCTATTGGTATCTGTGGTTCGAACCCATGGTAATGATTGTTTCAATAGGTTTAGTGTATCAAAATGTTAATTCTTTTGTTGGCTTGTATTATATTGATACCTTTAGTAGAAAATTCGTGGTGAGCTGTTTAAAGCTCTTTATTTGTACTGTTTCTTATTATAATCATTTATTGTCATCATGATTTCGGTAACTATATGATAGGATGATATTTAAATATTGATTCTTTAGGATATATCTTAATTTCATTAAGCTTTTGAACTATGAGTCTTGTAGTTTGTTCTAGATAAAATGTGTTGAAAGATAATTATCCTTCTCTTTTTTGTTGGTTAACATTTTTATTTTATTTTTCTTAGTTATGACTTTTTCGGTTAATGATTATTTATTATTTCATATTAGCTTTGAAAGTGCTTTGATTCCTACATTAATTCTTATTTTAGGATGAGGTTATCAACCTGAACGATTACAGGCAGGAGTTTCTATATTATTTTATACTTTATTTGCTTCTTTACCTTTATTAGTATCTTTGATTAGATTATATAATATAAGAGGTAGTTTAACTTTAGGGTTAGTTGAAAAATGTGAGAGGAGTTGGTTTTATCCCTTGTGTGTGATATGTAGTCACTATTTCTGCTTTTATTGTAAAATTACCTATATTTTTGGTACATTTATGATTACCAAAGGCACTTGTAGAGGCTTCTGTAGCAGGATCAATATTTTTTGCAGGAGTATTATTGAAATTAGGAGGCTGTGGTTTAATTCGGGTAATACCTTTATACAAGTTTATCATGACTATGGGTAAGAATTAGATTAGTAGGAGGAGTAGTAGTAAGTTTAATATGTTTACGTCAAGTAGATATAAAAGCTTTAATTGCTTATTCTTCTGTAGCTCATATAGGTCTTGTTCAATCTGGTCTTGAAGTATTTGGTTGATGAGGATTAAATGGAGCTGTAGTAATAATAATTGGTCATGGTTATGTTCTTCTGGTTTATTTTACTTAGCCAATATAGTTTATGAATAGGTAGGTAGGCGAAGCTTACCTATTAGGAAAGGGTAAATGAATTTTATACCTAGAATAGCATTATGGTGATTTCTCTATATTTTTAGGTTTTGTAATATTTATTTCTTCTATGATATTATATTCTAGAGGAGAATATGTATCTGGAGATAATAATATATATCGTTTTATGTATTTGGTACTGGCTTTTGTAATATCTATAGAATTTTTAATTATTAGTCCTAATTTGATTAGAATTCTTTTGGGATAAGATAGTTTAGGATTGGTATCCTATGCTTTGGTTGTTTACTATCAAAATGAGAAATCAGCTAATGCTGGAATATTAACAGCTCTTTCAAATCGAGTACATGTAGCTATTTTGTTGATAATATTTTTTTTTTTTTTTTTTTTTTTTTGGTGGATGAAATGTTTTATTTTATGTTGATAATTTACCTTCTATAAATGTAAATGGTTTAGTAGTGTTAGCTGCTACAACCAAAACAGCTAAGATTACTTTTTCTTGAGGCCATTTGTGTCAAAGTATCCTTATATTGATTCAATTGATCTACTACGATATTTTCGAGAACTTTAGACATTATAGGTAATATGGTAATAGGGCGATAGTTATTGACTTCGTCTGTGTTTCCGGATTTGAAAATTGGTGTTACTGTCCCATGTTTCCAAAGCGATGGGAAATCACCAGGGACTAGAGATGTGTTAATGATAACCGTTAGGTATTAAGTCATTGCAGGTAGACTGTCTCTAATAAAGCGAAAAGTAATGCCATCTGCACCCACAGCTTTAGTTTCACGCAGGTGTTTTATTGTTAAGATTACTGCTTCTATTTTTACAGGGTCTGGTCTGAAAGTACTGGCTAGTGGCCTTATCCTAGCTGTATTTTGCTGAGATATGGAAGCGTTTGTTTGTTTGTATGTGAGATATCATATTTTAACGAAGAAATTGTTAAATTCATTCGCATTAAATCTGGTATTTAGATGATCTCTCTGATGTGTTTGGTTTGGTACAGGTCTACATTTTCCATCTTTTAGCAGATTCTTTTTTTTTATATTTTGTTGATTTATTTTAAAAATAATTTGTTTGGGCTCCATGTATAAGTGATTTGCCATTTCTCTTTTTGTTGTCTTTTTCCTGGAGTTCCACGTTGTGTATGTCATTTTTGAGAGCTTTATTAACACTATGTCTATCTGTTATGGCTCTCTTGATATCGTTGTTTATTCATGGAGCAGGAGGACGTCTAATAGTTTTAGTAATAAATGGACCGATGGCGTCTATGCTGTCATTAAACACTTCCCTAATGGAATTTACCTGTTTGTCTACATTATCTGTTTGCAAAATTTCTAAAAGAGTCGATTCCTTGGCAATTATTTAATGGCATAATGACTGAGACTCGTTGTTAGTTTATTATCGGAAACTTTTTTTGACTGGTGGTCGTTTGGATTTCTTTAATTAAGCGTCATTGTTAAGAGTTCCTGATCGGCAACATGGTATGGGATTACGTTTGTATAGAGAATGTCAGCTCTGTTTGTTATTATTACATCCATTAATGGCGAAAGGTTTTTGTGACCCTTGTCGGCTTGTTTACTATTTGTTCTAATTTGTTTTTCCTAATTATCTTGAATACTTTTGCATTAGGCTTATTTAAATCATTTACATCACCCAGGATGAAAAGAGGTTTCTTTTTAAGTCACATTTCTCTGAAACCTTTTTCTATATAATCAAAAGATTCAGAGGAACCATGGGGATACCTACAGGCTGCGCCTACAATGAATGACGGAAGCATATTGCATTGTAGGTTAATCCAAATATCCTTTACATCTGCACTCCTTGCAGTTGTAGCAAATATATCATTTGTTTTGAAAGTATCTCGTACATATATGCAGATTCCTCCCCCACGTCCTGCATCGCATCTATAAACATTGATATTTGATATTTTGATGAAAGCGCTTGACATATCTTGGTGAAGCCACGTTTCTCTTACACATAATATATCAAGATTTCTCTCCATTCTGAGCATTTATATTACATCAAAATGTCCAAGGAGAGATTGTGCATTAATATGATCTATTTTTGATAGGTCTAATCTGACCGTCGGTCTTGCTGACGGCGGTGTCTTGTCAAATCCTCTGATCACGGTTGTACTTGTTTTTGTTTAAGAACACTTTGACACTCCTTGGGAAGGCATCTGAGTCTAAGAACAGTTCAGGCTTTATTTCTTGGCCTCGCACAGTTACCGTGAAGCTAGTGTAGTAGTTGTGGCTCATCGCTGTCTTGTGAGCTTTTACATTTGATATATTTTCAAAAATTTCCGAAAGGTGTTCTTCGATATCTTCATTAGTGTCTGGATGACAGCAAGTGATGTACAGGTATACTGTCTCGGGCCGATTTTAAACGACTGTGATGAAAGCTTCTTCAGCATCTCCTGTTTTCTCTATGTGGTTGTTAATCACAACCGTTGGCACTACTGGAGTTGAGGGTGGAGGTGGGGGTGAAGTGGGAGGGGGACCCCTGGCACCTGTTGATGAGTTGCATCACTCCACTAATTGTTTTTTTTTTTTTCTTTCTTTCTTATTTTGCTTTTTTTCTAAAGCATCGCTTAGGCGTTCCTTGTGTGCCTGCTTCAGTTCTCTTGTTGGCTGGTGGGCTGTTCAAGGACTGCTTAGGTGTTTTGGTTCTCGGAGAGGCTGGCAAGTCAGCGAGATCGCTGTGGGCAGGGAGAGAGGGGAGATGGGCGGAAGGGGAAGGGAACTGGAAGGGTCACTGGTCACGGGTACAGCAGGCAGGGAGACTGTAGAGGGGGATTCCTGGATGGAGGTAGAGGGCATTCTGATAGGGGGAGGAGATGCGAATGGGAAGGATTGGTAGGAAGACTGGCCAAGGGCGGGGGGAGGGGAAAGGGTAAAGGATGGGAGTTGGTGGGGGGGGGGGGTCGGGTCTGGTGTGACATCTGCTGCCTCTTCGCATTCCTGCTTCTGCTTTATTCTCTTTTTTAATGTTGCCTGTTGTTTTGGAGAACATTTCAATTCACAGATCAATTTTGTTTTCTATAAAATTCTCATTGTACAGGAAAGGTTCTTAGTGTGTCTTTGTTTTTTGGCTTTTAGGCTTTTGGAAGGATTTGACAAAAGGGGTAGAAATGCCTGCTTTTTTAGTGGCGTCCAGTCCGGGGTTGGGATGTTTGTTCTTGGAACACCAAGTTTTCATTATTTACACAGTGGTCTACCATGATGTGCACAATGATGTTTATCATCATCTTAGTGTCTCTTGTCGTGTTTCTTGGATTTCTGGAGTGTGTTATATTGATTATGATGTCCTTTCCGATCTCTTCCGGTCCAATGAGTCTTTTGACCTGATCACAGATAATCAATCTATCCCATGCTTTTTTCGTAGCAACAAAGCACAGAATTGTGTTTTAGCACTATTATTACATTGCCAATTTCATAGACTGCTATGCTTTCATTGTTTTCACTGTCTGCACTGTTAGGATTGATGTACCCTTTACCCTGGGTGGGGGAGCAGCCATTCCCCATCGTTTTGACCCGTGCTACCGGGGGCCCGTGTCCTTGGGAGGGGAGCTCGATATCCTGGGCTAAGGGACCCCTTTCACTCTGGGGAAAAGAGTTCTTGCTGGCTGCACCGGGGAAGCCCCTCGGTTGGCCCCCTTCGACCCCGGGGGGGGGGGGGGGGGAGCCACATTTTCCTCTGGCGTTGCGGGATCACGAGTTGCCATGGTTTGCTGAGTTGTTTGACTGAAGCGGAGAGGAGGCGAAAAAGCGTCCGATCACCGCGGTGACTAGACTCAGAGAGTAATAAACAATTTAGTCTGCATATAGTAATGGGGATGAAAATGAAGGTATATTGATATGCATCGTAATCATTATTGATTATCATGGTCATTATCCTTGTCTCGGCTTTTCTTCTCGATTTAAAAACCACATAAGTATTTTCAGGTGTTTTTTCTTATTGATGAAAACCATATAAGAGAGAAAGAGAGAGAGAGAGAGAGAGAGAAAGAGAAAGAGAAAGAGAAAGAGAAAGAGAAAGAGAAAGAGAAAGAGAAAGAGAAAGAGAAAGAGAAAGAGAAAGAGAAAGAGAAAGAGAAAGAGAAAGAAAGAGAAAGAGAGAGAAAGTGTCACAGAGAGAACCTTTCCTTTCCAAGCCCTTTCATCAAACCCAAAGTCTCCTTAAATCTGAGCACTTCTTTGTAAGGTA
>NC_061858.1:14758698-14771198 GCF_019202785.1 Penaeus chinensis
TCAGTCGTTTCATTAGATGGTATTGTTGCATCTACTATTTGGACTGGTGTATTATCTCTCTGGGGAGTGATTGTGTGGGTGTGAGTGCCCACAGGTATGGCTGGGTGTCTGAAGGCTGAAGTTGTAGATCTACGGAGGAGCCGGTAGGCAGTCCTTGTGTGCTGCTGCCGTTGCCCTGCTCTGCTAGAGGATCGGGGAAAATGCTGATCTCGGAGTTTGATGAACAAAAAGGGGGGGGGGGGGAGGAATCCTTAGTTCAAGGAAGGGAAGGGAAGCTAAGGGTAGCTTGCTACCTAGAAATTGAAGTGAGATGGAGTAAAAAAGTAGGGGGGCGAGACCCCTTGCTTTGTTTTCTTTGGCATAGCTGGTTGGAAGGTGCGGATTATTTTTTTGGAACTGAAGCCAGGTTGGTTTGGTAGGAGGCACCTTTTTTCGCCTGCTAGGGATTATCATAGCAGGCATGAGCCCGCTATAATAGCCTATTGCAGGTAAGACCCTCGCCTGCCTCCCTTCCAGTTCCTAGGAGCGTTTATTAGTGGGAGTGTTCTGGGCCACCACGGGTGATTTGCTTGCGTGTGTGTGTTTGTCTATGATGTCGTAGTTTGTGTTGCCATTGTCTTGTAGGCGGTCCCAGGTTCGTTTGCTTTGTGTGTGTATGCGTATATTCAGTGGCTCTATGTTTGGTGTAGTGATTGTGCGGTGATTCTGTAGCGTATTCTGTCTTGTATAGTGGTGGTGTTTATCCAGTATAGTGCTCTGTTCTGTTTGAATTGCATCTTGAGTTTATGTGATTTAGAGATTACAATCAGTGGAATGGATGTGTATTCGAGTATAGGTCTTACAGTGGCTCTGTAGAGTTTGAGTTTAGTAGATGTTGTGCAGTATGAGAAGCGTTTGAGTTTCTTGAGAGCTGTGCTTACTTGTGTTATTCGGTGTTGTGCGTGTGTGTGAATACCGTTTCTGCTGAAGTGTAAGCCTGGCATGTTTCCCGTGGTTGCATATGGTATATCTGTGTTGTTTATTGTGAGTGGAAGTGGGTTGCGTCTTACCTCTGGTATGACTGTGAATTTGTTTGTGTTGGTTTGTATTTTCCACTTGTTTTCATGGTGTTGATCGTGTTTATGGCTGTTTGTGTGGCTGCTTTCATGATGTTTTTGGATTTGGAGGGTCGTGATATGATTTGTGTGATGTCTGCATATGCGGTGTAGCTGCTGTAGGGTACTGCGGGTGGTAGGTTGGAAGTGTAGAGGATGTAAAGTGTAAAGTGAGAGGACGCTGTCCTGTGGGACTCCACTTCTGTGATGGATGGGAGGGCCTAGGTAAGAACTAAGGCGAATGGAGGCTGTTCTGTTGTCCAGGAAGTTGCATAAGAGGCGTGTGAAGTATGGAGGCAGTTGTAGCTGTGTTATTTTGTATTTGAGGCCGTCATGCCAGACCTTATCAAAGGCCTTGGTGACGTCTCGAAGTATAATGTTGGTTTGGTGCTTGTTTGCGAGACTGAGAATGATCTCGTAAGCGTGGGCGATTGCGCTCCCAGTCTCTCTGTGTGAGCGAAAGCCGTGTTGTCTAGGGTTGTGTATGCAGTTGTATTCAAGGTGTGTTTTAAGTCTGTGTGTGATAATCCTCTCAAGCAACTTCCCGAGAACTTTCAACAGTGTGGGTCGGAAGCTGGTCACCTCATGAGGTGGCTTCCCTTGCTTGGGAATGAGAACAAGTGAGGCCTGTTTGAATTTGGCAGGGAAGTGTCCTGGTGGCAGGGCAGTGTTGAAAATGAGTCTGGAGAGCGTGATGGGTAAAATATGTTGCATGATAAGTTAGTTAACGTTGCTGGCTCCTGGTGTGGTGTTTTGTAATCGCGTGTGTGTGTGTGTGTGTGTGTGTGTGTGTGTGCATGTCCCATGTCTTCAGGTGTGATTGGGTGTGAGAGAGGGTTGTATGGTGTGACTGTGTTGAGTGATATTGTTTGTGCTGGGAGAGTCAGCTGTTGCAGTTGTTATAGTGATTGTGTTACCTCGGTTTCTGTGTAAGGGTCAAATGTTGCCATTTTTAGCAGGGGAGATTTGGAAGTTCTATTGCCAGAACTCCCTGTGGATAGCTTCCACCCCTCTGCTATGTCTGTCTTTTGTCTGTTGGTGTTGTATATGTATGTGATCGTCTGTCTGTTCGATCCTATGAGTCTCCTGTACTTCATCCAGAAGACCTTAGGATCTTTTGTGTTGTTGCATAGTTCTCTTGTGAGCGTTTCCCATTGTTGGTTGCTCATGTGTTTTGTTTTGTTGGTGAGTTGTATTTGAAGTTCTGTGTTCCATCCCTGTGTTTGAGCAAATTCCCGAATGTGTCTGTATTGTATTTTTAGTGTTTTTAGACGATGTGTTTCTCAGTAGTGTACAAGAGTTTTGAATGTTGTTTTAGTAATGTTAGCCTCACGGCAGTCTGTATGTCTGCATACCACTAGTTAAGTTGGTGGTCTATGGTGTGTGTGGGTTGCCCCTCGAGATCTGCAGTGTGTGTGTTCAAATGCTAGTAGTTTAGTTTAACTTTGCTTAGTTTGGTAGTTTAAGTTTTCTTGTGTATTGGCGAGAACTATGTCGGGTGTGGTGGAGATGTTGGCACATATGAATGTGGGGGCGTCTGAGCCGAGGTGAATGAGTTTGCCGTCGGAGATGAGTGAGGCGAGGCCTCGTCCGACGGCATTTGTGTCTCTGTATCCATAAAGTCTGTGGTATGCGTTGAAGTCTCCCATAATGTATGTTGTTTTTCGGTGTCGCAGGAGCCGGAAGAGATCAGGGCGGTTTATGTAAGGTCTACATTGGGGGATGTAGGTGGTGGCGATGTGATGGGTCCGTGAGGAATGTCTATTTCAATGGCCATGGGTTCTGAGGTGAAAGTGTCTAGTATTTTGTTTTGATGTGTTATTTGATAGCAATGGCTATACCGCCATTGCTCTCGTTTGTTTTGTTAGATGTGCATGTGCTGTAGTTTTACTGTTTGTAGGTGTTTGAATGAGTGTGAGTTTATGAGTATGATATTAGGGTCGTGTTGTCTGTACTGGTTGCAGAATTCTTGTCTTCGTCTGCATGAGTGTAATGTGTTGTGTGTTGCAGCCATGGTGTTACTTGGATGTATTGTACTAACCATTCTGTAAGTGTTCAAGATTTGGCTGTTTGATCTTTTCGATCATGTCTGGCTGGATGAAGACGTTTCCTTCGTGCAGGTATTGTGTGATTTTTTGTTCGTGAATGCGGATTTGGTATGTGATGTTTGTGTATATCCATTTAATTGTACCGCGTTGTATCTCGTTGTGTGCCAGTTGTTGTCAGTTAAGGTGTTTGTAGCGTGAGGGCACCGCAGTGGGTGAGTGTGGTTGCACAGGTGATTGTGTGGGTGTGGGAGTTGGTGTTGGTGTTGGTTTCCTTTGTGAAAAGTTCAGTCTCTGGCTCGTCCTGTTTGCCGAGATCTGGTTGACTTGGTGAGACTGTGGAGTGTGTATTAGTGGTCTCAGATAGGTTGCCAGGCAATTGTAGTATTAACTGTGGTTCTTTTTTGTCTTTCTCCTCCTCCTTAATGTCTTTTATCAATGGTTTTAGCCATGCGTTTTGTGTGGCAGCTATTGTTTGTTCTGCTTCCCTTTTAATGGGTATTTCTTTCATTTCTTTTTTTGGCTTTCTCCTCTCTTGCTTTCCCCATTGCCTTCCTTTCTTATGGGGCAAGAGTTTGCCAGAGTTCGGTGTTCTTCACGCAGTTTAGGCTTCTTTTGACCTCTGATTGGCAGTTGTGGGTATTTGACCCGCATTCTGAACATAGTTTAAATTGTTTTCCTTTGTCTGGGCAGTTATTTTGTTAGTGCCTGTAGCAGTAGCAATGCATGCATTGCACTATGTTCGTGAACCGAACGGGTTCTATTTATTTAGGGCTGATGAATATATTGAATAGATAGTCCTTTTTCTTGTATATTCGCAGCTGTCTGGTGGTCCGAGAATTGTATTTTTCATGACGAAGATGTTGCCGATTTTATTGCCTGGGAAGTTTCTTTCGAGTTCTTCTTTGCTATTTTCCGGCGCCTCTTTAACTAACTCTCTATCGAGCTGTTTCAGGACTAGTGTAAGTTTGCTTTTAATTCTGGTGGCATTTGAGGTTCGAAACCTTTGGTCTTAAGCATTTGGTGGTGAGTAGGTCTTCTGCATTTTTCTCCTCTTGGCAGACGATTAACTAGTGGTCATTGGCGGTTATCACTCTTAGGGTCCTGATTTCGGCGTCGAAGAGGGCTTGCAGGAGGGCTTCCCTCTTTGAGAATGAGGTTCGCCAATTGGTTAATTTGATTTTAATTCTCATGGAGACATGAGGTGATGGTGGAGGTGACATGAGACTACGCCACTGACCCAAGGGAGGGCAGGAATTACAGACCCTCTTGAAGGGGCTCTAGAGGTCGTTTGGGTATGCATGTGGTGGTCAGTGAGGACCCTTTTTATAGACCTATCCCTTGCCCTACTCACTGGAGTTGCAGGTTTATGTAGATCTTTTCGATCATGTCTGGCTGGATAAAGACGTTTGCTTCGTACAGGCATTGTGTGATTTTTTTTTGTTCTGCGGTTTCCCTGACCCTGCGGCCTGATCCTCTCAAGAGGAAGAACCGGCGGAGTTAAAGTTAAAGTTTGGTAAGAAGAGTGGGAAGGAAGAATAGGGGATAGGGGAAGGATAGGGGGTGGAAGAAAATGAATTTTAGTAAAAGAAAAAGGAGCTGGGGCTTAACCCAGCATGCAGCTTTGGGTAAAAGATGTAATTTTTTTTTTTGAACGTAGGAAAGTTTATGGGTGGTGTAATCGGGCGCGCGGTACTTCACCTTCGCCACACGAGGCTGCGCGGGAGGGCGGCCGGCCATCTCTCGGTGCACTGGAGGTCGCGCGCTCGCGGCGTACTCGCGGGAAGTGGGTCAGTGGCGGGCGGCCCGGGACCCCTCTATACCAAACAGCAGCGGGATTCTCAGCTAACTGGGGAGGGTGGGAAAAAAAGTTAACAGTTTAGGCACCATCTGTGGTGTGCTCTAAGCACGGCCTCATCGACCGTGGCTCCAAGACTATCCCTCGGCTAACCTTTACTGTTGAAGCAGGTTGAAACTCTGATGTGGTTGCTAATCAGAGGCTGGCCTTTCCCGCCTGTGTCGACAGAAGGTTCCCCTTCGTCGGCCGCGAGACTTACGGAGAGGCGCGGCCCTGGCGGCCACATCACAATTGGATTAATACCACTGGCCGTGACACTTCTTTCCTTAGCTCACATAAATCCGTAATACAAAGGATTTATGGTCCTGACACAAGTACTAGCAGCAAGTGCCACATGCCGGAAACCGAAACCAGTGGGATGGTAGGGCAAGGATAGAGGATGTCGGGTCCAAGCTATTTAAAAAGGATAATGTGAGGTGAGGGTGAGGTAATGGTAGTCACGTATACGTCAGGTG
The DNA here is from genome assembly GCF_019202785.1 of Penaeus chinensis. Taxonomy (NCBI): domain Eukaryota; kingdom Metazoa; phylum Arthropoda; class Malacostraca; order Decapoda; family Penaeidae; genus Penaeus; species Penaeus chinensis. Next base: position 14,764,151 of record NC_061858.1, read on the forward strand.
ACGTGGTGACAGTATTTAAAATTGGGGATGTGAATCCCGTGACCGGGGGAGATTGAGCTTTATTGGGAAAATTTAAAGGTCACGACATACCAAGAACAAACAAGCAAACTACTTTAACGAAAGGAATGAGAACACAAACAAAAAAGAACAAGAATACAAAACAGCAAAACGAAAGATAGAACAAAAACAAGGGGATAGGGAAAAGGTGAAAGGAAGGAATAGGAGGTGGCTTTAAAGAATGCGGCCAAGCCTAAAAAACTGCATCCACTTCTTCGTCCCATGCCAAGGAAAAAAGATCATGGCCTAATCCCTGTCTCCGGCCGGAACGCAATATGGTGTTGAGTAAATCCTGCCAGTCGGTATGCCAGGCAGGGAGTGTGTCAGTCTGTTTACAGACCAACCTACAGCACTCGATGTTCAAAGGAAGCAGAGAAGCTTCTTCATGGAGTTCAGATGTAAAAAAAATGATTCCAACGTATCACATAGATCCATCTGAGTGCTTTATTCTGAACAAGTTGGAGTTTGTGCTTGTTAGTGTATATGTTTGTGTGAGTGCAAGTGGTGTGTATGTCAGGAGAGGTCGTATTAATGTTTTGTATAGATGCAGCTTCGTGCGTGGGGCCGCACTTTTGAATCGAAAAAAGCGAATGTATGGTTTTCCTTGCCAGCAGCCTTTGAATTACTGTGTAAGTGAAATCGAAAGTATATATATCAAAGGTTAAACCAAGAATGGTACAAGAGGATGTGATTTGGAGAGGGGCTTGTAGTCTATCGGTGTTGAAGTAAATGTTATTGTATGGAGGATTGATTGATTGATTATTTAAAATTATCTGCCGCGTCAACAGCTAAGGTCATTAGCGGTGAACACCTTGTTAGACTGAAAAATATTAAAATATTTAAAACGTTAAAACTCTATCAATAAATGTCATAAATAACAATAAATATTATATTAAAAATCGAAGCATAAATATTATGCTCTAAATGTCTAAAAAAGTATTGCATAAACATTATGCATAACTAAATTTCATTGAAAATATTAGTTTCCCTAAGGAAACTAATAAGACCTTCTATGTCACAGTCCTCCCCCAATACATTTTTTAGTGTATATGGGGGAGACAAGTACCTTCCTCTTTGGTCTGAGAATGTTGCACATCTTTCCATTACATGGGCAACCGTTAATGGCTCTTGGCATTCCTCACAGCGTGTTTCACTTTTAGCCATCATCGGCCCATGAGTCAGTCTTGTGTGCCCGATTCTCAGCCTTGTTATTACAACTTCTACTTGTCGGTTAGGGTGGATGCTGGTCACCCAACTGCCAAGGTCATCTCTAATCTCTCGCAGTTTATTTCTAGAGGTATGCCTCCATTGAATCACAAATCGATGGGATTTACCCCAAACATGGCAGCGACGTCAAGGGGGTGAGCGGGATGTGATTAATAAGAGAATCTCAATTCTAGCTTAAACCCTAGTCCTACATTAATTAACGGACGTAACCGCGGGCCACACCGGCTCAAGCGCGGATCTTTAGGCATATACGCAACCACAAGTAATCAGGCACTCTGACACTATGATAAGGGGAAGATCTCTGGCGCTATATAAAAAATGTAAGTAGTTCGCGTTACAAGCTCCGCTCTAGCGCCGATAGAACGTGTCACCAATGAACATGCAACGGATGCTACACGTTATCCTATAATGTAACAATCTCAAAAACAATCTACAGGAAATGCCAGCGGTTCTCACAATCATTTCACGTGTCAATCACTCAGAGTGAAAGTGGGGTCAGGTCACACAGCTGTCCCAAGCAGATGTGACTGAAATTCTTCACTCGGAGGTCAGGTCAAGACGGAAAATGGGTAGTGAGAAAGAATAATGATATGATGTTCATGAAAACAGTAAAATCATGAACGCGCTAAAACGTTGCAATTGAAACAATATACTCTCTAATCACGAGAAAAAATAAACAAATACGTAATAAAAGAACGATATTCCTGTTGTTTGAACCCATACCGTTGATCACACAGTAATGTGATCTGAAGTCAGCAGTGGAGGGCGTACCATTGCTGTCAATTAGCACTTTAACCTAACAAAACCAGCGCGAGCGTAACTGCACATACAGCTTAACACATTTATGGGGAAGATAAAAGAAAGGAAAATGGCCCAAATATGTACTCACAACAGGTTCTGAAGACTTTTGCGTGTTTGGGAGCGATTTGGTTCGAGCGGTAACCAGGTTTCGGAGACTGTGAGTCCATTGTTATGTGCCAAAAGGACACAACTCCCCCGCTGGAACCACTTATGTAAAGGGTATTTAAATGACACCTTAAACATATGGTTTAGCAGGAGTAGTGAAACGGACGGTTGGCTTAACCTCTTTTATTGAGAAGCGTAAGCAACGCAGATATTCACACGGACACAAGTCTTCGTAAGTCTTAGTGCTGGGTCTGCCCGCAGGGGGGGGGGGGGGGGGGCGCGTGGCTGGAGCCAGCCTGACCCGCAGCGGTCGCCAGGACTCTCTGAAAGGACATGGGTCATCCTGAGCCTTAAGTACTGGTGGGTGCTTGGGGCAAGTTGGGGCGCCTGCGGTGAAGCCACGCGTATACTTGCTTCTGTACGCCACGTGGAAGCTATTTCTACATACTTATAGACGGTCACTCTTCCTGATAAAATATATATATATATATATATATATACACATATATATATAATATATATATAATATTTATAATATATAATATATTTATAATATATAATATATTTATAATATATAATATATTTATAATATATAATATATATATGATATATATGATATATATATAATATATATACATAATATATATATATATATATATATATATAATATATATGTGTGTGTGTGTGTGTGTGTGTGTGTGTGTGTGTGTGTGTGTGTGTGTGTGTGTGTGTGTGTGTGCGTGTGCGTGCGTGCGTGCGTGTGTGTGTGTGTGTGCGTGTGTGTGTGTACATTTATGTGTATGTATATGTATATGTAACGTCAGAGAGATATTGGGAGCACCGCTGTCACCAGATGTAACGAGTGACCACCGAAAGCCACCATATGTAAGCGTCTTGGTCTTGGGCGGTCAATGAAAGGGGTCTTAGCTTGCTGGTTTATTGTTGGAAACATATATGAAACGCCACGAGACCCCGTGTCCCTGGGTGGAGCTGGACCCTGTGTGGCGTTTCCTGTCTGCTGTGTCTCCCTTTCGTCTTGCGCATATGCCCTTTTATGCGGCGGTTCCCTTCGAGGGCGGATGTTTATTCCTGTGCGAAAAGAGAAAGCTGGGCAGCACCTGCGTCCTGCTTAAGGAGAAAGGCAGCTGCTTGGACGGAGGTGTGAAGTGTGCCATCCGGTAAGGCTACGTATTGTTGACAGTATATATATATATATATATATATATATATATATATATATATGTGTGTGTGTGTGTGTGTGTGTGTGTGTGTGTGTGTGTGTGTGTGTGTGTGTAAATATATGTATATATAATGCATATATACAAATATTTACATATATGTATGTATATACAGGTATGTATATGTGTGTGTATATATATATATATATATGAATACATGAACTTATGTATTTATATATAAGAATATATATACACATATGTATATAAATATATTTTTTTTTTTTCATTTTTTTTTTTTTTAACAGCCATGTATTTCACTGAAGGACATCGGCCTCTCTCAATTCACTATTGAGAGGTTATATGGCAGTGTCACACTTCCTGATTGGATACCCTTCCTAATCAACCGCGGTTCGGCGCGCTAACACGGGTGCCACGGCGGTGACCTGCGTTTGACTTTTTAAGGCGATGTGTCGTTTTCTAGGGTTCGACCCTGCAGTCAGAGCACAGTCATTTTTACGACTGCCACTGCGGCAGGAAATTGTGTGTGTGTGAGTGGTTGTGAGTTTTTAAATGTATTTAATATGTACATATACACCCATATATCCAGACATACAAATACAGAGTGGGTATATGTAAATATGTACGTATTACTATACGGGTGTGTGTGTGTGTGTCCGTAACTTCATCTTTTCAAACCATTTAGCGGTATACAAAAGGGGTCCAACCACTGGTCATGGCTTCGTTTCCCTCTTCGTTTCCGATTCTGTCATTGCAGAATCGGAAATTGGAACCGCGCGGCAGAGAACGCCAGGTCGGGGCTCTTCCTCCCGATCCGTCCGGCACGAAGCAATTTCTTTCTACTGGACTTTTGTTGCAGTTACATGCTCAGACCCTCAGCACTGTTCACTCCTTATAATAGGAGGGGGAGGGGGAGTGAGTCAGTGAAATAGATAGATAGATATAGATATTTAAAGGGAAAGATAGAGTCAGATATATATATATATATATGTATATATATAAGTATATATATATATATATATATATATATATATATATTTATTTGTATATATGTACATGTACACACACACACACACACACACACACACACACACACACACACACACATATCTATATAGTGAGAGAGAGGGGGGGGGGGGGGGCAAGAGAGAGAAAGAAAAGAGAAAGAGAAAGAAAGAGAGTGGGAAAGACAAACAAGCAGAAAAAGAGAGACAGACAGACAGAGACAAAAAAAGGTTTCCCTTTAAACTCAAAATTTGCCTATTTTGTTCAGAACTACCACCCTGAGAGAACAGACAATTGGAAATATACCCTTATTCCTAGAGAGCGACGTCTCCGGCATGAATTCATGCAAGACGATCATGGTAATGTACTGGGCGGAGAGAGGCAAATATCATTGCTTTGTTAATGAGAATAAGATGATATTAAGGAGGAAAAAACTTATTGCTCTTTTCCTTTATAAATACTTGCGTCTCACCCTGACCGCAAAAGGAGAAACACTGAAGCCGGTAAATTCAGACAATTAAGAAAAAGAAGCACAAGGAAAGAGCTGTGCAAATTTTACTCCGGGGTTCCAAAGAGACGACCGAAATGGAGTTTGAGAAAGGGAGGAACAGGAAAGAAATCGAGAAAGAAAGAGAAGAGGGAAATATCGACTGTGTAAAAGAAAAGAGGAGGTTGAGAGAGAGAGGGGGGGGGGGGGGGGCGAGGGAGACAGAGATAGAGAAGTATCCGAATGTAGTTCTTTCTTACACTAATTCTTTATTTTTCTTGGATTTGATGAATGAGCAAACTATCATTTGTGTGTAATATGCAGATCTGTCAGTCATACCTTCGCAGAACCTTCTTGGATTTAACCTCGGCGTTTATCTAAAATTTAGTTTTATTTAAGTGGTATTAAAATCAACCACATCCCTTCGATATCCCATAATGAAGGCAATCTACCGTACTTACAGAGGTCAGGCTTCATATGTTTTACTTAATTAAGAATCTCTATTTTGATCTCTAGTGTGGCCAGCGATAAAATGTGGTCTACATTTTTGTTATGACTTTTACTAATGAAACATTATGGGTTCATGCGAGAGTCTGCTTCAGCACTTGTTAGTTCACTGTGTATGTGTGTTAATGGTTATGTATTATAGATAAGCAAAATAGGGGAGAGGATAGAAAGAGAGGATTGTAGTGTGCATGCTTCCATTCAATGCCTTTCTCTCATTTGCGCGGATGTGAATGTGTTTGCATAAATATGTTATGTATATGTATGTATATACTTGCAAAATATGCATATGCAAACGCACATATACCTATCTGAATATATAATGAGTTTTACTTCATGCAATATTCAGGGAGAGAAAAAAAGATTACTTCCAACAAAAAAATCTCTCAACCTGACGTCAACAAAGACGACATCTCTCCTCGCAAAAACTCGTAATATATTTCAGAAAAGAAAATTTGAAGACCCAGCCCTGATAAATTAATTTTTACTTCTGCCTCAGCGACTTTGCTGGAGGAGATTAATTACGCTTTTCATTCTGCATTTTCCTCGCAAGACTGAGCTCCAATTGCTTTCTTAGATTCGCTGCAATGACACTCTTGAAGACGCGTGCAGTCGCAGCCTAAGTAAGTAGGGGAAAGGGACGGGGACGACATAGAAGGAAGCATTTAGGTTTTAAAGTTTTTCTGGCCACAGGATACAAGCTCAAGGTGGTAAGATAGGCAGTTCTATTAATGAGTATATATTTTAGAGAAACTGCAGTGTTTAGAGTTTCCGTAACGCATAACAACTGCCTATCAGTTTATAAATTCATTCTGTAACTTCCATCTCTAGCTACCAGCATACTGTCCAGTATATTCATCAACATGTTAGCAAAAAGCAACGAAAAAGGTGACTGAAAAAAACAACAATACCGGATGAAAGTCGCCAGTCATAATCACCGTAAGGATGATTAGCACGATCCGGGAGAAGTCTGGTCGAGAGCCACAAAGACGAACGGTTGTCATGTTTTATTGAAGGTCTATTCTTAGAGCGTACACTCCAAGAAATCCAAGAAAAGTAAATATGTCAAAAGTACGCTTGCGACTCGTTAAGAAAACCTTTCCAAAATGCCAGAGTATTCGGGTGGAGTTTTGAAAATTAATTGTGCGATGATGGACGACTTAGACGAAGTTTTTACTTGTTTTGAGTATCATCTAACCACGAAAATAGAAAGAAAAAAAATATCACTCATCGCTTACTCATGTTTACATTCGCCAGAGCAAAACCATGGCAGCAAGCGGACGTTTTCTCTGGAAGTCAAGTTATAGCTTGCCCTTCTGCGTCCCCCGAAGAAAAGGCCTTCAGATGTTTGTCTCAGGATCCTGTGGTAGTGAGATAAGATTTGTGTGCTTAGTCAGTGGCAATTTTTATCTTTTCTATTATTGGAATTGCGTTAAAAACGCTTACAAATTTCAATTTTTCATAGAAAACTTCTCTGCAAATCATCCCCTGGGTAACAAGACTCTGGGAAATCGCAGGTAAGAAGCGTTACACAATCTCCATAACATAAGTTTCTTGGTTGAATGAAATACAAGTCTTTGGAAGATCTGGAATTGCATTTTCCATTTGTATGACAGTCATTCTTTATGGAGAAGAATCGTACTCAAATTGTAAATTTTGCAAATTA
>NC_061858.1:14786198-14788698 GCF_019202785.1 Penaeus chinensis
ATGTATATATGTGTGTGTGTGTTCACACACACACACACACACATATATATATATATATATGTGTGTGTGTGTGTGTGTGTGTGTGTGTGTGTGTGTGTGTGTGTGCATATATATGGTAGAAAAGCTCACAATGTAAATCTAGTTTTACGTTGTGGGTTTTTTCTACCATATCAACACGGTAGTGTTTTTCATCATTCATATATATATACATATATATGTGTGTGTATACATATGTATATATATATGTATATGCATGTATATACATATATATGTATGTATTCACATACATATATATGTGTATACATATATATGTATATACACATATATGTATACACACATATGTATATATATAAACATATGTGTGTGTGCATATCTGTGTATATATATATATATATATATATATATATATATATATATTTATGTATACACATATATGTATACACATCTATATATGTATACACACATATATGTATATACATATATATATATATATATATATATATATATGTATGCACATGTATGTGTATACATATATATATATATATATATATGTATATATGTGTGTGTACATATATATGTACATATGTGTATACATATATATATATGTATACACATATATATATGTGTATACATATATATATATGTATACACATATATATGTGTGTATATACATATATATATGCACACACACACACATATACATATATGTACACACACACACACACACAAATGTATACACATATATATATATATATATGTGTGTGTATACTTATATAAACATATATATGTGTGTGTGTATACACACACACACACACACACACACACACACATATATATATATATATATGCATACATACATATATATATGTACATACACACACATATATATGTACACACACACATACATGTATACACACATATATATGTACACACACACACACACACACACACACACACACACACACACATATATATATATATATGTGTGTGTGTGTGTGTGTGTGTGTGTGTGTGTGTGTGTGTGTTTATGTATACATATATATGTGTGTGTGTTTACATACACACACAGATAAATATATTTATATATAATATTTATATACTATATTTATATATGTGTGTATATATGTATTCATATATGGATACATGCATTCATTCATATATATATATATATATATATATATATGTATGTATGCACACACACACACACACTATATATATATACATATACATATATATATATATGTATATATATATATATACACACACACATATGAATATGTATTTATGCATGTATATGCATGTGTTTATGCATGTATACATATACATTTATATATGTATGCATGTATACATATATATTTATGTATGTATGCATGTGTTTATGCATGTATACATATATATTTATGTATGTATGCATGTGTTTATGCATGTATACATATATATTTATGTATGTATGCATGTATATGTATTCTCTTTCTCTCTCTCTCTCAATCTCTTTCACTTGCAATCTTGCCATCTTGAACGTCTGACCTAATATTATACATATGGTAAACATTACTTTCGAAATCCGGACGGTGTCTTGCAGGTCCTCCCCGCCCCTTTTCTCGAAACTCGGTCTTTCTCGGCAACAGGGAATGGGTGCTGAAGAGTGTCGTCACATCCCGGGCGAAGGACTGGCATGTCTTCTGAGTAAACCCTGCATGAAATTTGAATCAGCTCCCCTCCTCGAGCAGAGTTCTCATCTGTTTATTGCAGATGAACCAAAATGAAGGTGCTTGTTCATCCCAGAGACAAATTAATGTGAACTGCATATCCTTGGAGTTCACCTATCCTTATTTTTCATAAAATGTAGAATCTAATTGACACCGTAGAAATTAAGTTGAAATTGCATGTCAATAAAAGGTATATAATGATAAGATATGGCAGTCTACGAATAATTATGGCTTAAATATCCTAGAAACATATGCAGGAATCATATATCTATAACCAAAGTGTTCACAAAAAAATCAACGAAGAATGGAAAAGAACGTCACCACCACAGCTCCATCCTCCGGTCTATGCAGTTATAAAAGTGCGTCACCCTTGTGGAAAGTGACTTGCATCTCTCCTTTACAGGCCTCATTTTTCTGACTTTGTCTCTTCCATTTTCTCTGCAATTAATCTCTCTCTCACTCTCTAAAACCATATCATAAGTTTTTTTTTTTTTTTTTTTTTTTTTTTTTTTTTTTTTTTTTTTTTTTTTTTTTAAGCAATAAGTCATAGAGAATATAAGACTGTACAGAACGGTCGATGAACCGGGATGAACCCGAAGGATTGACACTGATTACATCATATCAGCTTTCTCCAATTCTCCTTTTCTCCACCCCCACCTCCGCTCTCATTCTCTCTCTCTCTCTCTCTCTCTCTCTCCTTCTCCTTCTTTTCCTCCCTCTACCTTCTCTCCCCCCCTCTCTCCCTCCCCTATCCTCTCCTCTCTCTCTCTCTCTCTATCTCCTTCTCCCTC
>NC_061858.1:14796198-14803698 GCF_019202785.1 Penaeus chinensis
AGGATGGGGAGAGGAAGAGAGAGGAGGGGGAGGAGGGAGGGAGAGAGGAGGGGAGAGAGAAAGAGGAGAAGAGAGAGGAAGGGGAAAGGAAAGGAGGGAAGGAAAAAAGAAAAGAAGGGGAAAAAAGATAGAGAAGAAGAGAAGAGAAAAAGGGGGGAGGAGTGAGAGGAGGGGGAAAAGGGAGGAAAAGGAGAGAAAGGGGGAGGAGAGAGGGGGTAGAGAAAGAGAGAGAGAGAGAGGAGAGGAGAGAGGGGGGGGAAAGGGAGAGAGAGGAAGAGAGGGAGAGAGAAAGAGGGAAGAGAGGGAAAAGAGGAGGGGGAGGGAGGGGGAGAGAGAGAGGAGAGAGAAAGGGAGAGAAGGGGAGAGAGGAGGAGGGAAGAGATGAGGAAGGGAGGGGGGGAGAGAGAGAGAGGGGGAAGAGAGAAGGGAAGGAAGAGAGAAGAGGGGAGAGGGGGGAAAGGGAAAAGGGGAAAGGAGAGGGAGAGAGAGGGGGAGGAAAAGAAGGGGGAGGGGAGGAGAGAAGAGGAGGGAGAGAAGAGGAAAAAGAAAAGAGAGAGGAGGGGGGGGAGGAAGGGATGGGGGGAGGGAGAGGGGAGAGGAGAGGGGGGGAGAAAAAAGAGAGAAAGAGGAGAAAAGGGGGAAGGAAATTGGGGAGGAGAGGGAGGGGAAGAGAGAGGGGAGAGAAAAAAAGGTAGTTAGAGAGAAAAGAGAAAAAGAGAGAGGAAAGGGAAAGAGAGGGGGAAGAAAGAAGGAGAGAGAGGGAGAAGGGGAGGAGAGAGGGGAGAGAAAGGAGGGAGGAGAGAGGGGGGAAAAGGGAAGGAGAAGAGAAGAGAGGGAGGGGAGGAGAAAAAAAAAAAAAAAAAAAAAGAAAGAGAGAGAGAGAGAGAGAGGATGAGAGAGAGAGAGAGAGAGGAGGAGAGAGAGAGGGAGGAAGGGAAGGAGATAGAGAGAGAGCGAGAGAGAGAGAAATAAAGATAGAGAGGGAGAAAGAGAGAGAGAAGAGAGATAGAGAGAGAGAGAGAGAGAGATGAGAGAGAGAGAGAGAGAGAGAGAGAGGAGAGAGGAGAGAGAGAGAGAGAGAGAGAGAGAGAGAAGAGAGATAGATAGATAGATAGAGAGAGAGAGAGAGAGAGAGAGAGAGAGAGAGAGAGAGAGAGAGAGAGAGAGAGAGAGAGGGAGGAAGGGAAGGAGAGAGAGAGAGAGCGAGAGAGAGAGAAATAAAGATAGAGAGGGAGAAAGAGAGAGAGAAAGAGAGATAGATAGATAGATAGAGAGAGAGAGAGAGAGAGAGAGAGAGAGAGAGAGAGAGAGAGAGAGAGAGAGAGAGATAGAGAGAGACTTCCTCTAAAAGAGAGAGAGAGATTAGAGGAAGTCTCTATCTCTCTCTCTCTCTCTCTCTCTCTCTCTCTCTCTCTCTCTCCCTTTCACTCCCTGGGTAATATGACTGCATAAACTACTAAAGAATTGAAATATGGAGAAGCTGTTATGTGTATCCATGTCCAGCGCCATTTAATCTTTCGTTGTTCTCTGCTGACGCGTTGGCGAGCAAAGGAAACATATTTGGCCCTGAGAGAATATCAGGGAAAGCCACTCCTTCTTCCCGGCAAAGGAGGAAGGGAGAGGTAAATAATAATAGGTATAATGCTCTGGATAGAATGAAGAGGGGAGTCAGTAGAAGACAACGAAAGATTGAATGGCGCTGGACACGAGGAAACTGTCTTTCATTAAGTTATTATGAGATACAGCTGTAGATGCTTGTGGTGTGTTAACGAGAAGTATATAGCTAGCACTCCATAATGACTTATTGACTGAAATCACGTGAACAGAAAATTCAGATTCTCTTTTCGTCTCTCCCTCCCTCTCTCTCTCTCTCTCTCTCTCTCTCTCTCTCTCTCTCTCTCTCTCTCTCTCTCTCTCTTTTTCTCTCTCTATTTCTCTTTCTCTCTCTCTCTCGCGCTCGCTCGTTCCCTGTCTATGCATGTATTGCATTAATTATTGTTAATTACTATGTTGTTATTAATTTCTTTATCTATTTGTGCTGTTATGTAATGTTCAATATTGTTCACTCTGCTTTTCAGTGTTGCAAATATCTTAGTGTTAACCGTATCGAACAAAATGTTTATTGTTTGAAAAGTCACTCCATTCTGTCAACAACAAGATTAATTCTGAAACCTAACATAAGAGAGTTTACTTCCATGTTAGCAAAAGTATATTAGATGTATAAATGTATAGTTGCGTGCGTGCTTACTTGTGTGTATACTTTAGTGTGAATGTCTGTGCCAGTCAGGGTCGGACAACATCGGATAAAAATTTTATTCGAGAACATTTGGTCTTTGTCCCTTTTAACTCCCGATTCCCTCAATATCTCGCTATCTTTACACATCATTGATTTTTATTCGCTCACACTCGCTTATCTCTAACTCCATTTCGTATAGTCCTATCGTAGTATTTCACTAACAGCCGTATATATAGACAGTTAGACGAACTGGAAGAGGTGTGTAGATAAACAGATTTGCAGATCCATTTTTCGCACGCATACACACACACATCTGTTACTATATGTGTGTGTGTGTGTGTGTGTGTGTGTGTGTGTGTTTATGTTTGTAATTATATATGTGTGTATATGTGCTTAACTGCATCCCGTCCTTTTATACGCTGTGGTGGTAGTGGATAAATTATTATGTGAAAAAATTTTAGTGTTTGTTTAGACCATTAACATAACATGACTTTGCATACCACGTAGTCTGTGCTATACCTGAAATACCTTTAGCTTACAGGTTTACCTCGTGTTAGAACTCTGATGCAAAAACTAACCCATTATGACTGGTGTATACTGTCCCGGAAAACTCAATATTCAAAGGATCATGAAATGAATGTATTGTCCCATTTCCGATGGTCTCCCCAAAAAGTACACTTAAAATCTTAGGGACAAATATTCAAACTTCTTACTTGCGTGGATAGATCTAAAGCACCTTCGGGAGACCATTCTCTTCAAACCAACACTGAGAAACGGCGCGAGGCAGCTCTTGCAAGGCCTCGCGAGCGCCCTTTCCTCCACAGGCGCCTTAATGTATTTTGCAATCACCACTTCGTCCGCCTCGACGCCTCACTCCTGCGCATAAGTGCCTGTCCGATGACACTTTGAAAGGAAAACGACCACTTGCTGAGGGTGGCACACACCTGCAAGGAGAGGGATGGTGTTAATTAGCAAAGGTTTAATCACACTAAGAGTGAGATTTCACTGGCAGGAGGAACTAGCTAATGCGCTTGATTGGTGGCCGCAGGCAGAGGGAAAATGTTGGGAAATTTATAGTAGTTTGTGTGTGTGTGTGTGTGTGTGTGTGTGTGTGTGTGTGTGTGTGTGTGTGTGTGTGTGTGTGTGTGTATGTGTGTGTGTGTGTGTGTTTGTGTGTGTGTGTGTGTGTGTGTTTGCGTACGTTCGTGCGTGCGTGTGTGTGAGTGCATGTATCTGTATTTGCGTGCGTACGTGCATGCGTGTGTGTGTGTTTGTGTCTAGGTATATGTGCGCTCATTTCTTTACCCGTGAAGAAATGAGCATATGGCTTTCAAAGAGAGAGAGAGAGATAATCAAACGTCCTTTCGTCTTTCGTTGTTGTCTTCTACTTCAGAAATCGAGAGAATAAAAGGAATTTGGCCCCAAAGGAATAGAAGACAAAGCTGCTCCATATTCCCTGACATCAGTTTCTCTTATGGAATGGTCAGACGGCTCCGCAAACCTTGCTCCGGGTCCTAACAACACATATACGGTGCTTTTGGTTCTAAAAGAACAATAAATTTTTGTTACCCAAAAGACTTGATTCGATCCCATTCTCAATGTAGCAAGTGGCAGTGGCAGTAGCGTTAGTTTAAAAATAGAGATTCACATAAAAATATATTACCCAAATTTCAAGTGGAGTCGAGGGAGCCTGGAGAGAGAGAGAGAGACAAGTGGATACAGGAGAAGATAAACGCACATATTTTCCCAGAGACCGACCATTCACGTAATCAGGAATCATAATATTATTGTTGGCACAGCGAGGTGTTTCTGGCGACGGAAACAGCCGCCACATTTCTCTGTCATTTCCGCATAGTTATTTTACATGAAGCTTAAATTTTGAACAATTCTTGAGGCATAGATGGGAAATCAAAAGGATTGGTTACAATTGCTGGACTCAAACCTTCGGAAAGTCTGACGGGCTCCCCTGGGACAGCATAGTTTTCACTGGTGTATTCTGCAAGCGATACCGCATATTGGAGTATATTTTTACATTAGGATGGGATACGGAGAACATTACATATTGTTCATCTGGATACCAGTACACTTCTAAAGAATTTTTACTTTTTTCTGAGGCATCCTCAAAGAGTGATGATAAAATACTTTCTACCGAAGCTACTCACTCTTTCATTTGTTTAATCGGCAATTTTATGATTCCCTGTCAAAATCATCACGTTATGCGTTATGAATTACTGGTATCTGGATCAAAAGATGATCTCGAAGAACAGCTGTAACATATATCATTTAAGTAATCTCTCTTTCTCTCTCTCTCTCTCTCTCTCTCTCTCTCTCTCTCTCTCTCTCTCTCTCTCGCTTTCTCTCTCTCTCTCTCTCTCTCTCTCCTCCCTCCCTCCCTCCCTCCCTCCCTCCCTCTCTCTCTCTCTCTTCCTCTCTCCACGTGCATTTACTTCCTTCTCACACGCTGTCGATACCAAAGCATTTCAGCGCTATCAGCGTCGCACCTTCGTGGTCGTTACACCATAAAACGGCCGCGACAGTGATCCAATTTCGCAGCGAACTCGGTGAAGGCATCAGAGAGGTATGGAAACACGGTACTCTTCTCTGGGACGAAAGTTTTCATTGGGTTGTTTTTGGAAGTTTAGCAGAAAGTTCTGATGAAATTACAGAAAAATAATCCACCTCACAGCAAAGTATCAAATAAAAGACAAAACGTTTGTCTTTTGCTATTTTCGTCGAAATAATAGAAGCTCACCATTCTTTATAGCTTCCTGAATAAAGAGACACAATATAGTTGTTCTCTCCTCCACCGCCAGAAATCAGAGGAGGGAAAGAAGAAGGAGAAACTTTAGAAAAGGGTCATGGCCCTCGGCCTTTCCTGTGATCAAGGAGCCTCAAAAGAGAAGAGGCCTTTCAAGGACACGTATTTCACTCGCTTCACATATTTCAAATTCCTTAATGCTGTGTTTAATTAGTTCATAAATCAACATCTTTATCCGGGGATTTCTCTCTCTTAGAAGTCAAATGTAATAAGAAATAGATGTTTGAATCCTAACAAGTAATTACAATGACATGCTTTTCGACCAGACTTCCACAATAAAACGATTCAAATCCTCAAATAAGAAAGTCTTTCGAAATCGAGAGGCAGCTTTAAAATCCACGTAACGAGGTCCCGCGGGAACAAGGCTCACTTGTTTTGCAATCAACGTGGTTGCAGGAACACATTTAAAGGCAGACATTTCTTGAACATTTAGCTGTGGGACGAGCAAAACGCCGTTCGGATGGTGGAGGGAAATATATTGTGACGTACTCTAGAGTGACGCAAGAGAGCATGAATGTGTGCTTTCAAAGATGAAAGGTTCCCCCCCCCCTCTCTCTCTCTCTCTCTCTCTCTCTCTCTCACTCACTCAGTCTCTTCATTTCATATGAAAAATAGGTCCATTCCCTGCAACGTTAATGATCTTGTTAAAAGTATGAGGCAATGTAATGGAAATCATGGAATGGAATTTATCTGAAGGTTTGATCTATCCACAGTCCATCAATGAAACGTTTTACAAGTGAGTTAGAAAATCGATAACTGTATTACTCTGGGATTACCTTTCGTTTAAGGGATTAACGCAATAATTTGTGCGATGAAACTGTTGGCAATAGGATGGGAAGTAATCCAGAGCTTGTAATAGAAGTATTCATCAGTATATAGTTACCACTATATTATGCTTTATTATAATTACCTTCAAAGCAATATCGAAAAAAACATGAGAGTTGTCTGTCCCTCAGTATATCGCTATGCTTTATATCTGAAAAGAGACTGCGTAACGAAAAGCACACTTCACCATCGATGGATTAATCTAAAATCAAGACAAAAACAGAAGAAGAAAGTTTCATTACAGAAGACTATTGGTATTGCTCTTCACCCTCCAATGTTTTCAGTCAAAAAGAAACCCTCAAGAACTTTATTAACAAGACAACAACAATTGACTCTTAATTCTAAGCCGATCAATAATATTTACCTGAGCTGAAACGACTCAAGATCAAACAAATTGAACAAGATCTACTATGGTGTTTGATGATTACGTTTATTTTCTTCATTGTTCAGTGTGCTACAATTAAGGGTTACAAGAGAGAATCGACGGAAAACGAAATGCGGATTCGCTTTAAATGTTCATTGTTATAAGGGTAATAAGATGAAAAGGAAGACGAAGAATAATGGTCATTTTCATAATCATAGAAGAGGACTCCAGCCATACCTGATATGGCCCTTATTATTATCATAAACACAGTTACTGTCTTTTTTCTGTCTATCTGTTTGCCATTCTCTCTTGTGTGTGTTTATATATATATATATATATATATATATATATATATATATATATATATATGTATACACACATATATGCATATATACAAACATGTATATATATGTACACACACATGTATATATATATATATATATATATATATATATATATATATATATATATACACACACACACATATATGCATATATACACACATGTATATATATTTACACACACATGTGTGTGTGTATATATATATATATATATATATAAATATATATGTATATATATATTTATATATATATATATATATATTTATATATATGTATATATATATATTTATATATATATATTTATATATATATGTATATATATATATATATATATATATATATATATATATATATATATATATATTATGGCGTATACATAAGCACGATTTGTGTAAGCCATTAGACCAAAAGACCATATGGCTGTTTAGCACGTGGCTCTAAGTCAAATTTAGAACACAGAGGACTTAGATGACGACTATATCTGACCTCGTCTGACCCCCTAGGGCTGGCTGGTCGGACATGCGACCCGCATATTCAGCACTCTGTCCCAACACGTAGCTGTATAATCACAATGACTAGCCATTGTACCAAGGATGTGACAGCCCTTTACAGTCTGATGGTAGAGGTGGTCATTGCGTCCTTTTGGCTCGTAACACGGACACAGTCTCCGAAATCCGCCGGGCCAATGCTTCCACGATACGACAATGTCTTCAAAACCACGTGAGTACACGTTTGGGGCCTCTTCTCCCATAAATGTGTTAAGCCGTATGTGCAGTCTTTCTCACGTTGGTTTTGTTGGGTAAAAGTGCTAAGTGACAGGAAAGTGATTCTTCTGACCTTAGATAGCATTACTGTGTGACCACGTTCATAAATCAAGTATTTAATGAATTTCACTCGCTATCAGAGATTTATATTG
>NC_061858.1:14813698-14818698 GCF_019202785.1 Penaeus chinensis
CCCACCCTCACTCTAAACTTCCTGTTAGCAAGGAAGCTTTGTATGAAGGTAGGCAATGCTCCTCTTAAACCAATGTCATAAAGCTTCATGAGTATGCCATGCTTCCAAGTAGTATTATAAGCCTTTTCAAGGTCAAAGAAGACTGCTAACATATGACGTCGCTGTGTGAAGGAATTCTGTATAGCAGTTTTCATCCTTACAAGTGCATCTGTGGTCGATCTCAGTTTCCTAAACCCATATTGATATGGAGTCAGTACGTTTTCCTTTTCTAGCAGCCATGTCAACCTGAAGTTTACCATTTTCTCCATCAACTTGCAGATGCAGCTGGTGAGAGAAATTGGTCTATAATTCCCTGGTATAGAAGCATCCTTGCCAGGTTTTGGGACAGGAATGATTATAGCTTCTTTCCATGTGGATGGCACTGTGCCCTCCCTATAGATCCTATTGAATAGATCCAACAGGAACGTTTGGGAACTCTCCGGTAAGTGAGATATCATTTGGTATGGAATATCGTCATTTCCTGGGGCAGTCTTACGGCAGAGCTGCAAAGCAGATTCCATCTCCTTGTGCAAAAATGGCAGGTTGTATGGAAGTTCTGCTGCAGTGCTACTGAAGAACGACAGTGTGTGTCGTTCCTGTTCAGCCCGAAGAGTGGAAAATTGGGCAGTGTAAGATGCTCCAGAGCAGATCTCTACCATGGATTTTACCAGCTCATATGCAACATCTGTTTTGTCTATCAGGATTATACCATCTATTTTCAGAGCAGGTGGTGGTATTGATGTGCTCTTTCCAGCGATATTACGTATCTTGTCCCATACCCATGCTAAGGGGGTCCCAGAGTTAATTAAGGTGACATATTGTCTCCACGATGTCCACCTAGCCTCCTTTAGCACTCGCCTGGCCTTGGCTTGGGTCTTTTTATACTGGATCAAGGTTACATCGCTTGGGCATCGTTTCAACTGCCTCAATGCAGCTTTTCTTGCTCTGACAGCTTGTTGGTATTCATCAGACCACCATGGTATCGGAGGTCGACGGTACTACCCGCTACTTCTGGGAATTGATGTTTCTGTTGCAAGGTGAATTCGTGATGTGAAGTGATTAACAGCATCTTGAACTCACTGGAAATCATTCACAGATCCTTGCAATACTGCAGTTGATCTAAAAAGATTCCAGTCTGCATGTTCAAGTCGCCATCTCTGCACTCTATTGGCTGGAATACCATTCACCTCCTCCAAAAGTATTGGATAGTGGTCACTTCCATGTAAGTCTTCCATGACCTGCCAAGTGAAATTCAACTGTGGATCAGGTGAACGAATTGACAGGTAAATATTGGAGAATGTCCCAGTTTGAATTTGGAAATGTGTGGGTGCTTCACTGTTCAGTAAAACTGCATCTACTCTTGAGATCAAGGACTCCAAGGCCCCTCCTCCCCAGAGGTGATGCCGACCAATGAAGTCCCCCCAAGAGCAGAAATGGATAAGGCAACTGCCCAAGCAAATCCTCCAAACCATCCATGTTGAGATTATGTGGAGGGAGGTAGATGTATGCAATAGTGCAAGGTCGCGCCAGGCCCACTCTCACAGCCCCTACCCGCAGTGTCGTCCACAGGTGGATGTCCTGGAAGGGAACATCCCGACGCACCACCACTGCTTCTTCTCCATGAGGTCCACCATCAAAGGTCCCACAATGGGCTTGAACTTGGAATCCCCTCAGGGAAACCGGACGATTCTCCCTGATCACAATCTCTTGCAGGCACACACAAACCGGACCACATGAAGCTATCAGATGCTGCAGCCCCCCCCCCCCCCCCCCATCATGCATAAATTCCCCGACAACTCCATTGGACCAGGGTATCCAGCTCCTCAGGTTGACAAACCACCTCATAAGATGCTTGACAGCATCCATGGTGAAGGCCCCAGGGGGTGTGGGGGCAGGCTGCTGCCAGGCTGCTCCTTTCCAGCATCTTGGGAGTACCCCTCGATGGGTTGTTCAACTGTGGAAACAGCCTCCACAGGCACCCCCTGGACAGGCTCAGAACCTCCCCGCTTGGGCAAAGGGCAGACCTGAGCCCTCGGTTCAGGAGCACTCCGTCCAGCAACGGAGGCCCCTGCGGACGTTGTAGCCTCAGGAGCCCCGCCTGGCGGCTCCAAAGACCCGACCCTATGAAGAGTCTTTTGAACATGCTTAGGATTCCTCTGCCTGTGCAAAGGGCGTACCTGAGCCCCCACTTCAGGGAGATTCTGTCCAGCAGCAGAGGCCCCCGTGGATGTGGTGGCAGCCGAAGCTGTCACCACTGAGGCCGCTGAAGCCCCAACCGAAGGCCTCAAAGACCCCACTTTTGGAGGAGGAGTCTCCTCAACAGAACCCCCACTTCCACTCCACCCCAGTGCAACTCACCAGAGGCTCTTTCAGCATTTGCGAACTGAGGCTCAAAGGTGTGTGGTATTAGAAGCATTGGAGGGCAAGGGATGGCGGGAAGGAGGATGGGCTAGAACTGAGGCAAAGGAAGTGCCGGCTCCATGACCTGGCAGCGGAAGCACCGCATAGGGCCGGGAACACACGGCCCCACCTTGAGGTGGCACCACGCCAATTTAACCGATTCAGGCAGGACTAATGATTCAAAAGCTATAAGAAGAGCTGGTGTCGACTGTTCCAAACCATCAACTTTCTTCTTAAAACGTTTTACTGCCACTATATATAAAATTCTTTAGTTCATCTAAGTTTCTCCTCAGAATACCTCATCAGGTCACGGGAAAAGACAATTCCCCTACACTGATTGAGGGTTTTGTGATGAGACTTGAGCCCCAGGAATGTCGCATATTGCACGCAGACGGTCACTCTCGTCTGGTGACGAAACCTCAACCATCAGGCTACCATCTCGCTGTGGGATGATGCGAGGATCACGTTGACATACCTCAACTATCTTCCGATCAAGATCCATGATAGATACACCATCAATGGTCTTCACTACTAGAAATTTACTATATGATTCACTTTCATATTTACCAGGTAAGAATTCCTTAATGGATTGAGGAGGACTTTTCTCCTTCTTACCTGGTTTGGGACTCGGGAACCATTATGATTCCCAATCTTACCCTTTGGAATCTGGTAAGGTACCAGAGTGACATGTGATGTTCCAGAGGGATTGGCTGGGGGTCGTCAGGGAGGGAGCAAGTTCTTTGTAAATTTGGAGAAATAATACAAATTATAAATCTTCATTTCCTCACCCCCCCCCCCCACCCACCATGGAGTCCAACGAGGGGAAGCAATAGTTGGGACTCAAATTTTCCCAACAGCCACAGGGGTAGTGAGGAAATATG
Organism: Penaeus chinensis; assembly: GCF_019202785.1. Lineage (NCBI taxonomy): Eukaryota > Metazoa > Arthropoda > Malacostraca > Decapoda > Penaeidae > Penaeus > Penaeus chinensis. Next base: position 14,817,019 of record NC_061858.1, read on the forward strand.
TACAATCACTATTACAGTGCTGATGGTAGTCGCAGGACCTGTGCGGTACCGACTGCCAGTGCCTACTTGACCCTATCCATATTCGTCCAGCCGATTCACATTAGGAGTATTTGCCTTTCGTGCAATTTCTTGCCATGATGAACGCTCCTCGGAACTAGACCAGAACTGATTTTTTTTTTTTTTTTTTTTTTTTGCGAGTAAGAGTAGTACTGCTGTGACATTCACTGCATGGTCAGGATATGTGTTCCATAGATAAAGTGCAATAACGCAGCTGGGATGCAACAGCTGTCTGAGGGGCATGGAGGAACTCTAAATGTCAAGATGGCCTTTAACATAGAAATACCTGTGATGTGATAGAGCTGCTGCGGGTCCTGTTAGAAATTACATTATCGAAATAAAATTATTAAAATAAAAATTATAATATAATAAATAAACTAGTGACGCTTGCGCTTTCGGATATCGAATGGTATGGTTGACTTTGTCATATTATGCGATTTTTTTTGTTCGTGCATGTAGGCATATTAATCTATATAAATGTAGGCTAGGTATAACTGTATTTCAAGTTCATTTTCTATAAGTAGAGTATACTAAAAAGTTTAAAGTACTCTTCTAGTCACATGTATAATCCCATAAATGGTTAAAGTATATCCAAGTATATCTGGAACAAGAACAGGCGATTTTCCGTTTAGGCAACTGCCTTCCTGGGGCGGATTTCCAATTGACGGAGTTACCATTTCCATTTCGTTTTCCTTCGATCTGGAGCCGCTTTATCTTTATGGAACATTAAAATATAAAATCGGCACACTAATATTCTCTTTTGTCTCTCAATTTCAAAAATGTTCTCGTATGAGTAGCAACTTTGTCTTTTTATATCAACAGTTTTTCCCAACGTCTATGTGTGCAAATAACATAAAAAAACAAACAAAAAAAAATCCTATTGTGGCAAACACGATAGGGAGGGAGCTTGAGCTCCCTTCCTCAGCTGGACCAGTTTTGCGGTGCCCCCCCCCCCCCCCCCTCATTGACCAGCTCACTGGGAGGGATGACCAAATGGTTCCTATCAAAGATGGTTATCCTGTGGATGGGATTGGATCTCCCCTGGCCTTTCCCCAGGGGGTTTCACCAGGTGTTTGCTGTGCATAGCACCCTTGTGAACTGTGGAATGAGAGTCCTGGAGGTTGAGCGATGCCGTGTATGAGTACGCCCTCCGGCTAGCAACACGCCTCTTTGGTCCCGTGTTGCAGGAAAATAGCCTGATCCTGGCGGACACAGACTCTGAGGGAGAGTCTGGATCCCTTTGGCATTTCCCACAGTGTATTGTTAAATTTCTCTATAAACCTGAAAGCTTCGACAATGCCTAGCAGTTGCTCAGAGCATTGGAGATGCAGAGACAAATACGGTTGTCAATCTGGGTTGACAGAGATCAGGGCATGACCATTGTCCCTAAAGGCCAAGCTACCCTGAAATTCCTGCAGGATACGCAATATTGATTGATTGATTATCTAAAATTATCTGACGCATCAACAGCTAAGATTATTAGCAGCAAACACGTTGTTAGATTGAAATGTTAAGATATCTAAAATGTTAAAATCTATCATTGAATATTATAATAAAAATCAAAGCATAAATATTTTGCTCTAAATGTACAAAATTATTGCATAAACAATATGCATATGTAAA
>NC_061858.1:14823698-14831198 GCF_019202785.1 Penaeus chinensis
TGCTAATTGACAGTAAATGGCACGCTCTCACTTTCTTCTGACCTGTGTGATCAGGGTATGTAGTCAACCAATATGAATATCGTTAATTTATTAAGTATTTATTTAAATCTTCTCGTGATTTGAGAATTATATTATTTCAACTGCAACGAATTTAGCGCGTGCGTGATATTACCATTTTTCACGAATATCATTTCCTTTATTTCTTTTCCCAGCGCGCATTTCCCGTCATGACCTGACCTCGGAGTGACAGTTAATAGTCTAGACCAGGGGTTCCCAAACTTTTTGTTCCTCAGTACCCCTTAGGCTTTTTATAGGTTCCCATGTACCCCTAACACTAAAAATTAAGCTTAATAGTAAAAAAGGACAATTTAATATTTTAATTATTTAAGTCTGCATGTTTAGATTACATAGGCATCTTAAATGATGAAAACAGAAATAAAGCAATTACTAAGGTAACTGATATTTTGATCCAGCACATACAATACATACCTTTTTATTATCATTATCCAAAACATTAATGAACAAAACTCAGGTATTCTTATTTTAATGCATCGCACTAACTCAACATAAATGGATCACTACCAATTCTTCGAAATTTCAATAAAGGTGGTGCTAATCAACACAAAGAAAATGAGAAAAGTGCAATCTGAGTGCAGATTACAACACCATGTATTGTGCAAGTAATTGTTTCCTTCAGACCAAATGTACCCCCTGAAACGTGCAAATGTACCCCTGGGGGTACATGTACCCCAGTTTGGGAACCCCTGGTCTAGACCCACCTGAACAGCTGGGTGACCTGACCTCACTTCCACTCCGGGCCGATTGACACGTGAGATGGCTGAGAAACAGCTAGCCGTTCCCATTAATTGTTTTTTATAATTGTTTACAACATAGGGATAACGCCTAGCAACATTACATGTTCCTTGGTGACACGTTATATCGGCGCTAGAACAGAGCTTGTAACGCGATTTTATATACATTTATTATTTTAATTATAGCATTAGTATCTTCCCCATATCATAGTGCACAGAGATGCCTGATTAACCCGGGGTTGCGTATATGCCTAATAGATCTATGCTCCGACGTAACGATAGTACATACAGGTATAACCGAAGTTATTCGTACGTTCGGCAACTTTTGAGCCGGTGTGACCCATAATTACTCCCGTTAAACTAATGTAGGACTAGCGTTTAAGCTAGAGTCATTATTTACTTATTAATCACACCCTGGTCACCCTCTAGACGTCGCTGGCATATATGGGTAAATCCCAGGCGATCGTGTGATTCGTGATAGATACCTGTAGGGCATGCCACGAGCGCCCATCACAGATTCGCAGCATAGAGTGGATTATTTATATATTCTCCCAGCTCGTTCGCTTCGTATAATATGGTATTTTTGGGTATAGACCCCCCCCCCGTCAATGCAATCGACATGCGCAGCTAGACATGGTACCTCGTGAAATTTGCTGACCCCGAGAAGATTCGCTTGCGATAAAACTTACGTCACCGTTCATTAGTGCGTCATTCTGTCGCATATAATTAAATGTTGAAATCAGTGTGGTAGCTGAAATAATTTTGTATTAATTCTATTGATAGTTTATTGCACTTTTGTTAAAATGAACGTTAATCTAAGTGTTTGGCAAACATGACCGCTATGTGAGATCACTCTCACTTTCATTGTCATTGACGCTCCTTCTCGGTCACACACGAACTCTCTGTGTTACGACAATTGGTTCAAGTAAATCCTTGCGGATTGCCGTTGTCGTTTCCCTCATTTACTCTCCTATTTATCAGAGACGGTTGGTAGTTCAAGCCAGGTCCTTGCGGATCGCTAATAACGTCTCCATCTTCTATTCTCTTCTTTAATTTTGTGAAAGTAAAACCCAAAATGAAAAAAGACAAAAATAACGTAAAATCAAACATTAAAAACTGCGATTTTTTATAAATCATTGGCTAGTGGCGCTTAACACCCCCTCTTCTCTGTTGTTTTTCCTTTTCTCTTACTATCTTGGCCCTTACGTGTATAATCTGGTTCACCGATATCTAATACGACACCGAAGGAGGACCCTGCTGCAGAAACGGTCACCTTAGGATGCTGTGGGAAGGACGTCACCGGAAGATCGCCAGAATCCTGGAGACCAAGATGTTCGTCAGAGCAGGTATTAAGCCGCCCCAGGATGTGGACGGGCGCCGCCTGCTAGGACGCCTGTAGATCCAGCGTGTGATCAGGACCTTGCCAGCGCAGGTACCAGTCGGCCCATGATGCTGTGGACTGGTGCCGCCTGCCTGGACGCCCGCAAGCAATCTTATCATTGTTCAATTTAATTTTTATGACTTTGGATAGTAGTTGATTTAATATTGTAATTACCGTAACGATATTGCCATAATCGTGAATGTTTTATTTCCAGTAAGATTGGTATTCATTTTCCTTGCACGCTTCCATTTTCTCACCCTCGAATAACTATCCCCCTATACTCGCCCATATCTCTTACCCAACCCCCCATCCTTAACCGCAGTGCTCTCCCTCTCTTCCTCCCCTTACTTATTTCACTCCCATGCTATTCTATTTTTTCTTTACTCTCACTTTTGCTTTTCCTAGTGACTCTAGTAACCATCTATCAATATGGTATTATTCCTTACTAGTATGCTATCCTCTGGCACTCATTTTATAAATTTAATTCATTAACTCACCATTCACAAACCCACTCATGCATCCGTATACACCCATCATCTCTCCCTAAAAAAACACAGTACTAGGACATGTGAACATTTTCAGAAGAGTAAATCGACTAGCGCTAATCTTGTACTCTTTGTTTGCATTACGTTTATTGTATCGTATATTCTCGTGAGCGAGCATATATGATGTAATGAATCACTCCTGGACAAGTATGACGATTATATTGGTAATTTGCATTATCGCTTGGGCTCGAATTGCTGGTGGGAACGTGTGATAGGCAATTTCGAGGAAATGAGAAAGAACAGGTACTTCCTAGAAGTCAGGATTATATTGTATGCACTATTTGCACAGCACACTGTTGACTTTAGCATTGTTACATTCTCTTCTTTCCAAGGAATTTGACGTTCAAAATTGTCATTGCTGAGTGTGACAGCGTTCCCTTCCTTTTTTTTATGCACAATGCTTATATACGTACAATTTCACTTCTTTCTATCCGAGACAATTGCAGCTCAAGCGAGTCCTTGTGGACTGTTGCAATTGTCTCCCTAAGCATGTTCCTCTGTTTATCCCTTGACAGCTGAACCATTGAAAAATGATTCAAATAAAAAAATGAACAATCTAATCTAACATCGCCCCTTAGTGTCACACAACAGACACGCACACACACACACACACACAAACACACACACACACACACACACACACATATATATAATGAACCATTGAAAAAAATATTAAAATTAAAATTGAACAATCTAATCTAACATCGGCCTTCAGTGTCACACAGCACTCATATATATATATATATATATTTATATATATATATATATATATATATATGCATATATGGATATATATATACATATATATACATATATATCCATATATATGCATATATATATGTGTAAATATATACATATATATGCATATATATATCAAATATATATGCATGTATATATATATATATATATCTATATATATATATATATATGAATGTATATATATATATATATATATATATATATATATATATATGTATATACCTATATGCATACATATGTATATATATGAATATATATATATATATATATATATATATATATGTATATGTATATACACACATCTATGCATGACTGCCGCGATGGTCCAGTGGCTAAAGCACTGGACTCCAACCCTCGTCGTCCCGAGTTCAATTCCCCGGCGGTCGTAAAAATGCCTGTGCTCTGACTGCTGGCTCAAGCCCCAGAATACGGCATATCGCCTTGGCAAGTTACCGCCGAGGCACAAGTGTTAGTGCGCGAACCGCGGTTCATTAGGAAGGGCATCCAATCAGGCAAGGGTGACACTGCCATATAACCTCTCAATAGTGAACTGAGGGAGGCCTGTGTCCCGCAGTGGAATGAATGGCTGTTAAAAAAAGAAAGAAAAAAACAAAAAATATATATGCATATATATACATATATGCATATATATGTATATATACGTATATATGCATATATATATATGTATATATACATATATATGCATATATATATATATATATATATGTATATATAAATATATATGCATGTATATATATGTGTATATATGTGTATATACATATATATGCATATATATATATATATATATATATATATATATATATATATATATATATAATATATATATATATATATATATGTATATATATGCATATCTATATATATATATATATATATATATATATATATGCACATATATATATATATATATATATATATATATATATATATATATATATAAATATAAATATATATGATATATATGCATATATATATGCATATATATATGAATATATATATATATATACATATATATATGCAAATATATATATGCATATATATATATATATATATATATATATATATATATATATATATATATACCCCAATGCCGCGGGGAAAATGATGTGCTCATTTCGTATATTTTTGTGAAATGTCTCTGCACACAGATGGCTCTGATAGTGTACAGCCACAAAGGAGTCGATTAGTAGAACTTGCGACTTTACGTGATTTGAATTGGCGGGAAAAACGTATTTTTCACTAGTGCTATGAATATCGATGGTGTTATTTTTATTATAAACATTATAATTTATATAATGTTATCAACATTAGTAGCACCAAATAAGATAACGTCTTTCTTTCTTTGTTGGATTTCTTGGCTATCGACCAGCAGCATGTGGCCAAGGTTATTAGCCAATGGGTCCTATTTATTTTATCAATCTATATAAAGTCATAGAGTTTTGTCTCCTTTAGAAAAGCTATTACTTTACTTTTTTTTTATTATTGACATCTGATAAAATATTTGATGTGAAATCTTTATTTTCTAATCTGATATAATTTTACTTTGTCTTTTGTTATTATAAATCTGACATGCTGTTAAAATGTGATCTATTGTCAGGCTGGAGTTGCATGTCTGGCATTGTGGGGGGTATTTCTTTCTATGTAGGGAGTGAGGTGTGTAAACCTTGTAGCGTTGACCCTATAAGGCGGGCCAACACCACCTCCTCCCTTCTTTCCTTGCTGTGGGATGTGTCCCACGGTTATATGGTTAGTCTGACTTTGTCAGTTGGAGGTTAGTCCCTTACTTTGCCACAGATGTATTTTTGCTTTTATAAGAGACACAAAACACCTGAGATCTGTACGAACTATGTTAGTGTCCAGATCGCCAGTTGACCTGGCTAATTTGACAGCCTGTTCACTGCCATGGATACCAGAGTGGCCTGGTACCCATATTAGCTTGATTGATTTGTTGGCACCAAGTAGCTTACGAATGATATTACCTCTGAACCTCTGGTGTACCTCCACCTCCGGCACCATGGCCTTGGCTGATGGAAGCCAGGCTTCCATGATAGAAAAAATGGGGGTTTCCCATGGCGCTATGTTTGACTTAACCAGGGTATCGATGGTAGAGAGATCTATACCGACTTTCTCGACGAGGTCGTGGAGTCGCGTGGCAAAGGGCCAAGTGCCTCCATTGCCATTAGGGTGGCTCGGGTCTCGAGCCACCTTTGCGGCATAGGTCAGTGCTAACTGGCCGCGTCTGAGTCGGAGGGGAGGTATTCCTGACTCCACCTGAAGACGCTCGATCCGAGTACATTTTAGGGCTCCAAGACACACACGCAAACAAGCATTCTGCACAGCATCCAAACCTTTCAATATTGTTTTCGATGCCGAACCATACACGATTGGCCCATAATCTACTTTGGACCTAATCAGGGCTTTATATATCATTAGCAAAGACTGTCTATCAGCTCCCCATTTATTACCAGAAATGCACTTTAATAAATTTAGTGCTCTTTGACATTTATTCTTTAACTGACCAATGTGGTCTTTCCAATTGAGTTTAGTATAAAAAAAGTAGACCAAGAAATTTTGCTGAATTTTGAATAGGTATTGGTTGGTTGTCTGAAGTTAGCCTGATGTTCGGCTTTCTCCTATGTGAAAAAAATTACGCCAATACCTTTTCTAGTGGAAAACCCCACTGGAGGCCCCCGTCATGAATCCTATCCAGTGCCAGTTGGATGCGATTTGCCGAGAATTCTGCATTATTGTTGGAATACCATAATTCACAATCATCAGCGTGCAGTGAGTATTTAAGATTCCGAGGAGGAGCTGGTAAGATGTCATCATACACAGAAATAATGTTGGTGACAAGACACTTCCTTGTTGAACCCCGTTTGCCTGGACAAACAATGTCCGGAAAAGTGACATTTAACGTCAGAAAACAATTTGACAGCAAAAGTTCTGTCAGAAATGAAATTTTGAATAAAAAAAGGCAAGTTTCCGTGTAATCCAATAGCATCAAGTTTTCTGAGTAGGCCATATCGCCATGACATGTCATAGGCTTTTTCTATATCTAAAAATACTGAAATCAAATTTTTTTTTTTTTTTTTTTGGCAATTACCTCTTGAATATGACTGTCCAGCTTTACTAGCTGATTGAGAGTTTGGCGCCCCTTTCGGAAGCCGCACTGCTCGTCAACTAGCAAATTTCTGGAATTGAAAAAATGCAATAGCCTACTATTAACAATTCGTTCCATGACTTTGCATAAGCAACTTGTGAACGCAATTGGGCGGTAGGAGATGGCAAATCTGGGAAGATCGCTTCCCAACGAGTTGTCAATGGTGTACCACAGGCACTTGGCTGCTATTGATGAAGAAACCAGTGATATATCAATGAAACTAAAATTACAAGTATTATCGTCCACCCGCGTCGGACTAAATCAGACTCATTAATCAGCTTAACTACTTGCTCACCTCTACCATCTACCCGCAGGGAACCCCTTTACGGATGATGAGCATTAAAATCACCTAAAATTACTTTATTTTGTGGCAGACGTTCCTGAAGAGCAAAGAGCTCATCATTGATTATTACTTTATCAGGTGGACAATAAACTGAACATATAGTCAGATACGTGCCATTAATTTTTACTTTGCATGCGACAAACTCCAAACTAAAATTAATAGTTACTTCAGTGAAACTGAGGCTTTGGTGGATGTACATGGCGACTCCGCCTCCACCCCTACCCTCACGATCCTTCTGACATAAATGGTAGTTCCTCAGCGATACGACCTCGTCAAAGACGAAGTGTGTTAAGTGCGTTTCTTGGAGAACTATAATATCGGGAGCATAGGACGAGGCTAATAATTTAAGGTCATTTCCTTTAGATCTAAGACTTCGACGGTTCCATTGTATAATGGTCGACGCAAAGATTACGTTTTATGGGGTTTGGAAGTGCCTTGTTCGCCTGTTTTAATTTTTCTTTTTATGGGAGGGAGGCACC
>NC_061858.1:14886198-14891198 GCF_019202785.1 Penaeus chinensis
CTTCTCGTACTTCGCTGCTCCGTGGTACAACACTTGCTCGCTGCCGCAGATGGGCGCGACTGCAACGAGAGAGGAAGTTGCTTGGGTGCTGATGCACTGCGCTGCAGGGAGGCCGCAGGGGGTAGGGCGGAGGAGAGGAAGTGGGGGAGAGAGGAGGAAAAGAGAGTAGCAGGTGAGTGAACGCGGTCTAGGGAAAGTCAGTGGGGAAACTTTGTTGCAATAAATTTATCAGTAGTATTTCGAGGATTATACAGACACACACACATGCATAGAAATGAATGTTTTGCTTAATACTGCTTTCTCTCACGCATCACATACACAAAAACTGAAGATGAAATATAACAAATAATGAATAATTAATACAAAATTAGGAATATAAATTTCTTATTTCACTAACTCTGTCCTATACTTCACTTCGATTATAATACACTATTGAAAGTGTTGATATAACTGTCTTATAAACCAATGTTAGGTTGCAATGAAGACAGTCTCATGACGTTATACAGTGACATGTATGTGTCGTTTTATGCATCACCTTTGCTGCAACAAGGACAAACACAATTCTATATTGTAAATTATAAACCAGAGTGCAAGTGCTACATGTATACAAGCACCGGAATCAAGTACAGTGCTCTTGTAATTGTTATGTATTTCGACCACTTCATAGATATTTCGAATAACGTAATATGTTTGTCATATTTTGTCAAAAAAAAGAGGGGGGCAACGGCGTTCGGTCATCTATTTACTTCCAGTTTTCTGTTGCACCCTTTTCTCTGTCCAACCTCAAAAATGAGAAAATCTGGCAACTCACCCTGCACTCTGAAAGGTTGTGTAAAGTGATAAATATATATAGCATATGACTTTGGGAAATGCCAGACAGACGTAAACCTCAGTATTATTAAGTGTGATCCTATTAGAAAAAAATAACAGCAGAAAAGGCTAATCAGAGTATACCAGAGCCCGGATTGAGTTGAACTCCTTTTCTACGATTGGACAGTCTACAGTTACTTCGCTCATGCTAATTGTAAGATGCACAACAAATTACGCGTCTCGCAGAAGAAAAAGAATCAATTTTGCTGCCGAATACCCTCTGCTGACTGTTCTATTCATTGGTTATTAGCTAATTTAACTCTTAATTTTGAGAGATGGATATCTCTCAGGCCTAAATTCAATAAGGAAAAGGACCATACACTACCCTTTCAAGTTCTTATCAGTGATCATAGAGACTGAATACTGAAAGAAAATTATATTGAAACGGTGAAGACACCTGTGGAGTGAATACTAAAATATACATAGTCAAATGGCAAAGTAAACGCTACCTCACGTTTAAACACGCACATATAGAGTCGATAAGAACAAACACACACAAATAACTCTACTGGCCCATATTCTCTCTCTCTCTCTCTTTCAAATCGTGACAGAGACGAAATTAATAATTATCGACCCATAACTATACTACCAGTAATATCTGAAGTTCTCATGAATTACTCATCAAATTAGCAACTCGCGAAACTTGTATTTTTGGTTCAAAAAGTTACCTGTCGGCGAGAACTAAATCAGTCAAAATCCATGAAAAAGGGTCATCAAAGCAACCGGTATCGTTCGGTGTTCCACAGGGCTCCATCTTAGGCCCAATCTTATTAATTGTATTCAACAATGATTTGTCATCAATTGCGAAAAACCCTACTTATTCAGCTCGCTGACGACTCTCAACTTCTTTACGCTGCCTCTGTTAACAATCTAAAGGAATTGACAGGAAAAAACAAACAGTCCCTAACAGAAAAAAAAAAAAAAAAAAAAATTGCAGTTATAGATTGCCAAGGCTGCTACATCAAACCCAACACAAGAATGAAAAATCTAGGGGTACACATAGACATATGACATTTGAGACACGCATGGACCACATCTACAGAAAGGTAATGGCACTCTGATATACTTAAATCACATCAAAATTGAAATACCCACAGAGACAAGAATTGATGTTATACAAACACTAGTACTTAGTATCATAAATTACTGTCTAAACATCTGGGGCTCCACAAACAAACAAATACAAAGGACGCAAACCACAGAACTTCGCACCAAGAGTAGCGCTGGGAAATGTAAATAGATATGACCATATCACACCACATATAAACAATCCAATGTAACTAAAAGTACAACAGAAATACAACTGTGACACGTGTATTCTAATCCATATAATCATACAAGGAAATTACCCAAATTGGCCATTACCTATACAGACAGCAGGTAACATAACAGGTATCCATACAAGACAAAATAACTCCTTATATATCAAAAGATCGAATTCAGAAACCGGAGCAAGAAATGTGCAAATCCGAGGGCTGGTGATCTAGAACCAACTACCAGAAAAAAGTGAAAAAAACTGAAATGTCAACGATATCAGGCGTTTAAACATCAAGCCAAGAACGATATTTCAATCATTTGTGATATTAATGTTCTGTCTAATCTTGTTAAAAAACATCTTATTACATAACATCTTATTCTCTCTCTCTCTCTCTCTCTCTCTCTCTCTCTCTCTCTCTCTCTCTCTCTCTCTCTCTCTCTCTCTCTCTCTCTCTCTCTCTCTCTCTCTAGCTCTCCCTCCCTCCTTCTACTGTTAAGACGATTTAGAAATATTTAGTGTAAAAGTAAAATTACAATAAACAGTAAACCAAAGCTCGACGAAAATATATAAAACTAAAAAGTATGATTATATAGATAATAAACACTAAATAATGATAATTATATTAATGATAATAATAGAATAATGATAGTAATGATATAGCGATGATGATAATAACAATGATAACAGAAACAACAACAACGATGATAATATTAATAATAATGATAATAATTATAGTCATATTGATAATGATAATGATAATAATGGGTAACAATAACTATAATAATAATAACATAATAAAAATAATAAAAGCTAACAACTACAACAAATAATAGTGATAATATTTATAATATAAACAACAATAATAACACTAATAACGATAATGATAATGATGATAATAAAAATAACTGAAAAATAATAATAATAAATAAAAGTAATAGTAATAATAATAATGAATAATAGTAATAGTAATAATAATAATGAATAATAGTAATAGTAATAATAATAATGAATAATAGTACTAGTAATTATAATAATGAATTAAAGTAATAGTAATAATAATAATAATAACAAAAATAATTATAATAATAATAAGGATACTACAACTACGTCTGCCATGTTGCGCGGGGGTAGCGGTCTCGGCTACTCGTCCAGCTGGCCCGCGCCCAATCTCGCGCTCTGGCAGTGGATGGCAACCCTGGCCATTCCTTCACACAAGGGGGGATTTAGAAGCGAAATGAAACAGACTGCCTGTCGCACTAACAAAGACAATTGCAGAAAATGGAGTAAAACGAAATTATTATTTTGTTATTAATATTGTTATTACTATTGTTATTTTTATCATTCGTAGTAGTAGGGATAATGACGATGATGATCATGATGATCATGACAATAATAATGATGATAATAATAATAATAATAATAATAATAATGATAAAAGTAATAACAATAATAACAATAACAATAATAGTAGTAACAGTAATAGTAATAGTAATAGCAATAATAATAATAATGATAATAATTATAATAATAATAATAATAATAATAATGATAATAATAACATAATAGTAATAGTAATAGCAATAGCAATGATGATGATGATGATGATGATGATGATGATGATGATGATGATGATGATGATGATGATGATGATGATAATCATAATGATATAACAGACATCATCACTCTTATCATCATTATCATCATAATCATCATCATCATCATCAAAAATAGTAATAGTAATAATAATAATGAATCATCGTCATAATTACTTTAATAATAGTAGGAGTAGTAGTAATGGCAATAATAATAATAATAATAATAATAATAATAATAATAATAATAATAATAATAATAATAATAAGAAAAAAAACAATAATAATACAATAATAATAATAATAACAATAATAATAAGAATATATATGAATATAATAATAATGATAATGATAACCCTGATAATGAAATAATAACAACAATAATAACAATATTGACAATGATGATCATAATAATTATTATAATAGCAAGTAATAATAATGATCATAATTATAATCATCATATTAGTAATACAAACAATAACAACAAAGCAACAACAGCAACATTAGTAATGATAATAATGATAACAATAAGGATTGAAAGTGATATCAATAACAATAATAATAATATTGAAATTGATAACGGTAACAACAGAACCAAAAGACCAATATGACAACGCAATCTCCTCCGCAAGGATCTGTAGGGCGGCCGCGAACGGGAGACAATCCGGAATGGAAGAAATGCATCAGGAGAATGTGAACTATAAATAGAACAGGGCGGGGGTGGGGTGGGGGGCGGGTTTGGAAGCTTTGAAAGATTTTCAAGGCGAGGAGGAAATAGGAATTCTTTATCTTTATGAAAAGAGAGAGAAATGAAAGGAGGAGAACTGGGCAAATTTGTTGGTATATTCTATCTTTTTTTTCCGTGTCTCGTTCTTTCTATTGTCTTTCTTTCTTTCTTTCTCTCTCTCTCCTCCTTCAACCCTGTCTCTTCCTCTCTCCATCACCCTCCTTCGTCTCTTTCTTTGCTCCATTTTCTCCCTTTCGCAAAAGAAAAGAAAAGAACAAACAAGAGGATATCAGAGATACCCATACTTTATAGAAACAACAAAAACGCCAATGAATAGAGAGAAGAAAATGGCATTTGTCAGAACATTACATTTCTGAAAAGCGAGTGCAATTATCTATGAATCTATGATATTTTCTGTCTGTTCAGAAAGTGCACCAGACAAGTTCAACTTCCAGGGAAATAAACTAACTTGCTGTCGTATGCAACCCACGGCCATGAAAAATACTCTTGGTTCCGTTTTCTTTGCTTCTCTTCGCCCACATGAAGCTTTAGC
>NC_061858.1:14903698-14908698 GCF_019202785.1 Penaeus chinensis
GGGGAAGAGAGGGGCAGGTGAGAGGGGGTGGATGGAAGGGGAAGAGAGGGGCAGGTGAGAGGGGGTGGATGGAAGGGGAAGAGAGGGGCAGGTGAGAGGGGGTGGATGGAAGGGGAAGAGAGGGGCAGGTGAGAGGGGGTGGATGGAAGGGGAAGAGAGGGACAGGTGAGAGGGGGTGGATGGAAGGGGAAGAGAGGGGCAGGTGAGAGGGGGTGGATGGAAGGGGAAGAGAGGGACAGGTGAGAGGGGGTGGATGGAAGGGGAAGAGAGGGACAGGTGAGAGGGGGTGGATGGAAGGGGAAGAGAGGGGCAGGTGAGAGGGGGTGGGTGGAAGGGGAAGAGAGGGACAGGTGAGAGGGGGTGGATGGAGAGGGAAGAGAGGGAGAGGTGACAGGGGGTGGATGGAAGGGGAAGAGAGGGACAGGTGACAGGGGGTGGATGGAAGGGGAAGAGAGGGACAGGTGAGAGGGGGTGGATGGAAGGGGAAGAGAGGGACAGGTGACAGGGGGTGGATGGAAGGGGAAGAGAGGGACAGGTGAGAGGGGGTGGATGGAGGGGGAAGAGAGGGAGAGGTAAGAGGGAGTGGATGGAAGGGGACGAGAGGGACAGGTGACAGGGGGTGGATGGAAGGGGAAGAGAGGGAGAGGTAAGAGGGAGTGGATGGAGAGGGAAGAGAGGGAGAAGTGAGAGGGAGTAGATGGAGAGGGAAGAGTGGGAGAGGTGAGAGGAAGTGGATGAAGAGGGAAGAGAGGGAGAGGTGAGAAGGAGTGGATAGAAAGGGTAGAGAGGGAGAGGTGTTAGACGGAGAGGAAAGACAGGGAGAGGTGAGAGGGAGTTGGATGGAGAGAGGAGAGAGAGATACGAGATGGAGTTTGATGGAGAGGGAAGAGAGGGAGAGGTGAGAGGGAGGTGGATGGAAAGGGAAGAGAGGGACAGGTGAAAGGGAGTGGATGGAGAGGGAAGAGAGGGAGAGGAAAGAGAGGGAGAGGTGAGAGGAAGTTGGATAGAGAGGGAAGAGGAGGAGAGATGAGAGGGAGTTGAATGGAGAGGGAAGAATGTTTTTTTTTTTTTCAGGAAAAATGGAGAGGAAGAAAAGAAATGAATAACAATTTAATGTTATACTTGTATCAGCAAAGAATATGAAATCCCTAAAAGTATTTACTGTTTCTGTAGGGTAAATGATGTTTTACTTTCAACTTAAGCATGTTTTCATATCCAATAGAATACACATTTAACCCCATATTACCCCAGTGTTAATCAGAAAGTGCGGCGCGGTTGGCAAGCAGTTCTGGTGTTTCATTTTATCTCTCTATTTATTCACTTTTATCTATTCATTATCATTTTAATTACTATTGTAATTATTATCTTTATTATTATCACTTTTATCATTATCACTTTTATCATTATCATTATCATCATTATAATTATTGTCCCCATTAATACGGTCATTGCCATTATCCCTACTATTGTCACTACTATTATTACCATCATCATTATGATCATTATTGTTTTATAGATATTATTTTTATTATTTTTATTATTACTGTTATTATTATTGTTATTATCATTATTATTATTATTATTATTATTATTATTATTATTATTATTATTATTATTATTATCATCATTATTATTATATCATTATCATAATTATCATTATTATCATTGTTGGTATAATAATTATCATTACTGTCATTGTTGGTATAATAAAAATTATCATTATTATCATTGTAGTTAAGATAATAATTATCATTATTATCATTGTTGTTATAATAATGATTACCATTATTATCATTGTTGTTATAATAATGATTATCATTATTATCATTGTTGTTATAATAATAATTATCATTATCATCACCATTTATATTGTTCTCATTATCATTATTCTCATTATTTTCATTATCATTACAATTGTTGTTATCTTTATTAATACTATCGCCATTATCTTTTTACCATTATCATTATCATTTCTATGATCAGTACTATCATTATTATTATACTGTTATCGTCATGTTTATTCTCGCCATTACATTATCATCATCATTACTGTTGCTAGTATTATCATCATCATTTACTTTCTTAATCTCGGCTCAATGTTAATTAAAATATACATTCCTGTCATCCATAGTTTCACTTTTCAATGTGATCTAAATAGCTCTAAATTGATGTTTTTTTCTGTTCACGAGCGTTTATTAAGTGTTATTCGTTGATCTTTACAACAGATCCATATCAGTTTTAAAAAATGTTCGTGGGTCATCAGTTCTATAAAAATTTTGCTGTGTAACGTGAGCTATTAGTTTTATGAATGTCAGCTTAACTTTCACCTCTACTTGGTGAGGTATAATTACTTTATATTTTTACATCAAAGCCATTCAGATCCACTAAGCATTTCCACCACCGTTGTTGATGTTTAGGAATATTTGAATGCCATAATTCACTCTGTAGTTGATTTTGAGCGCTAAAGCCACACTCTCCCCGATTCACGCAGGACACCGTTGACGTCATACACAGGATGTCTGTCGTTTCCTCAAGCGCTATTTACAGTGCATTTCTATGGCCCTGTAACCCTGATGATATAATTTCCATTATTATCGATGACGTACTTCTTGCAAAACCCTATTGCAGCGACAGTGTTATGTTACAACTGGCTGCAGAACACGAATGCATCGTTATCGATTTCTATATAAAAATACACCATGCACACAATGCGGGGATCGTCATAAACGATCTCGCTGTTAAATGTAGAATGACGCCCTTAATATCTGCCCATTGTTGCAATGGCCATTCAAACCTTAACGCTCGGGTAAACACGCTGGGTTACGCAATCATCATTGTAAACAATGATCGTTTGAGTTCGTGGAATTTTGCTGGCAGTGCAGCTGTGCTGCTCGATAGTAAATGGAGTTTTTTTTTTTTTATACAACACTAAATTATCAGAGTTAAAGAATAACTCCATTTTCTCGTGAATTCGTCCTTGATACACTTACGTGAACACCTCACCTTTGCAATGTGCGACGTAATCTTCGAGCGGTCGAGTCTCCACGTGATCTCGGCAGGGGGCCGCGAACCCGCGCTCCTGCAGATGATGTCGTAGGGCCTCCCCGCGCTCAAGGAACTCCGCGTGTTCAGGATCCTCACCCACAGCGGCGCAACTGTTGAGTAGGGGTCGCTGTACAAGACTTCTCAGATCATTTCTTTATTCCCAGAATGGAAGAATATGTAGATGAAATGAAGCAAGGGGGAAGTGGTATCCCTGGTCTAGCCGTCACTGACTAGCATCAGGAAGTCACATACATGTCTACAAGAATAAGCCGGGCACTTGGCACCTCAACTTACGTTTCATGTCAATGGTGACGGTCGCTGTCAGCGGCTCTGTCAGGTTGGAGTTGGCGGCACGACACGTGAGCGAGCGCAGGAGGTCGCGCCGGCTCAGCGCCTCCAACTGCAGCGTGTTTGTTACCTCGTCCAGCGCCTCTACCTCGGACGTTGGGTCAAGGAGAAGGTCGCCCTCCCACCACGTGACGCTCGGCAGCGGCGCGCCCCCCGAGGCCCGGCACGCGAGGCGAAGAGAGTCGCCCTCGAGGAACGGCCCCACGATGCGCTGCGCCTCCGACCCGTCCGCCGTCAGCACCACCAAGCGCTGCGGTGGGTCTGGGGGAGGAGCATTTTGATGGAGAGAGGGAGGGAGGGAGGGAGCGAGCGAGGGAAGGAGGGAGGGAGGGAGGGAGGGAGGGAGGGAGGGAGGGAGGGAGGGAGGGAGGGAGGGAGGGAGGGAGGGAGGGAGGGAGGGAGGGGGAAGGGGAGGGGGAGGGGGAGTTGGAGGGAGAGGAGAGGAGAGAAAGAGGGTGAGACAAGTAGAGAGAGAGAAAATAAGAGCGTGACAGAGTAATAGCTAGAAAGATAGAGAGATAGAGCGATAACGAGAAATGAATATAAATAGATTGATAGAGAAAGAGAAAGAGAGAGAGAGACTAATTTCTTTCTTAATCCTGTGCTACGGAGGCTCTATACAACTCGAATGTTTTTATTGATAAAATAGATAGAATAAATCCATGTAAACAGAAGCAAACTAGAATATGTCTAAATACAGTATCCATAATAACATTTCTTAAAATAACGTAGTATGAGAATGCTCTTGTGATTCCCTAGTCCTCAGTCGGATGTTTGTTGATATGGGTACCTATGTTTGCTGTCTTGGTTGGGCAACACGAGAAGTGCAAACGCAAAAAATGACGGAAAAAGTGCTAGCGTGATAGGGCCTCGGTAAGATTAGGGATTAGTGAGATTTGAAAGTTATTTCATTTTGATTCTTGTTAATTAGCATTTGCATTTTTGTCGTTATTGATGGTACGATAATGATGATAATAAGGATAATCATGATATTGATGGTCATGATAGTATAATGATAACAATAACAGTAATAATAATATTAACAATAATAACAATAATAATAATACTGACAATAATTGCAATAATGATAATAATAGCAATAGTAATGGTAATAAAAACAAACGTATTAATAATGCTAATGATGATAATAATAGCAATAATAAAAAAATAAAAAAATACAATACGAATTATAACAGTAACAGTAATGATAATGACAATAATAATGATAATGATAATAATAATAATAATAATAATAATAATAATAATAATAATAATATTAATAACATAAATAATAATAATATGAATAATATGAATAATAGTAATAATAATAAAATAACAATTATAAGAATGATGATGATGATAATCACAATAATTATAATAATAATAATGATAAAAATAATAAAAGTAATAATAAAAATAACAATAGCAATGGTAATAAACATATAAAATGGAATAATAATACAAATATAAAATGGAATAATAATAAAAATATAAAATGGAATAATAATAAAAATATAAAATGGAATAATAATAAAAATATAATAATGATAATAATGATGATGGTGATGATTATGATGATGATGATGATGATGATGATGATGATGATG
>NC_061858.1:14923698-14926198 GCF_019202785.1 Penaeus chinensis
TGTGTGTGTGTGTTTGTTTGTGTGTGTGTGTGTGTGTGTGTGTGTGTGTGTGTGTGTGTGTGTGTGTGTGTGTGTGTGTGTGTGTGTGTGTGTGTATTCATGAGCAATTTATATATTATTATTTTGCTTTCCCTTACTTTAACTATGAAATCATATTACGCAAATTACATCTTATAAATAATGGTACTTATCGTTTGTTTACGAAAACTAAGATTAAGATTTACGGAATATGTATGACAGGCAAAAAATATATACATACCTAATATCATTACGAATTTCTTGAAGATAATCACATGAGGCGACAGGAATATAAAAAAGACCAAGTGGCTGTGGGAACACACGCAACATTTCCTTGCTTTCGCAACCCTTTAAAGGTGAAATCTCAGAACTCCTGGTCGTCTGTGCAGCTAATTAAGCGAATTTATTCATCAAAAGAATAAATCATAGTCTAGAGTTCAATCACTTTATAATTTGGCGTTCAGCTTTAAAGTGACTTGTACATTTATTTCCACATTACATACTATAGAGCAGGCCTCCCGACCTCGGGCACATGCACTCCCAGGGGATCAGTTGCTCTTCTCAAGGGGTACATGAGCTATAAATGTGCCGAGCCTGTTAGTGGAACAATGCTGTTGTTACCATCAACGTACTTTTATGGATAAAGATTTTCAGTGCTGTTAAGTCGAAGCTAACACAATGCTCAGGACATGATCCTTGTTCTTCAATCGCTAAATGGTCCACCTCGTATCAATGAATATGGGACTCAAATAAGGAATAACCATCTCCCTAGTATTAAGAGGTTTGGTGTTGGTTTTAGTGTTTAGTATTTTAGTATTGGTGATATTGTAGTAATTGAAGCATGGTGCAAAAAACATGCATTTCCCTTCCAATCCCTACAATAGTCGAAAGCAGGGTAATATGCTACGGGAATCCTGTGACGCAAACCAGCAGCGGGGAAGGTCCACTCATGACAAGACACAGAGCGGGCGAGCAGCTGGGAAGAACGTGGGAAGCACTGAAGTCACCCAATGAGAGGCACAGTAATAGGATGTGCAGGGCGTTGCTTGTGACTTTGACTTTGATTAATCGTATACTAACCCTTATTCCCGATCAAAATAGTTTCAAAACACAATCGTTATTTTACACTACCTTCCGATCATTACACTACAACTACATTTCAAAGCGCGTCGGTTAGTTGGTGAACACATGTATATATCAGTTAAAATCAACTGTAAATAACCCTGCCATGTATATTTGACAAGATGTATCCACAAATTAAGGTTCACTACTCACATAAGCTCTTTTCATGCTTGCTTTAGCAAGAGTTGTGTAAGTAAATTCACACCTTGAGCTGTCGTCCACCTTTTCCAGCCGAACTGATGGAAAACTAGACGAGTAACACGACATTTTAAATGGTGCCAGTTATCACAACTGATATAATTTTATAATATATGTGTGTGTGTGTGTGTGTGTGTGTGTGTGTGTGTGTGTGCGTGTGTGTGTGTGTGTGTGTGTGTGTGTGTGTGTGTGTGTGTGTGTGTGTGTGTGTGTGTGTGTGTGTGTGTGTGTGTCTATGGAACTACGAAATCAGTATTTGGTGACGAGTTACGAAAGAACCCTTTATCCTGTGCTGAAATCGGATCATACTTTTTCGCTATTTATTACTCGTACTATTCCTTAAGTCTTGTCGTTTCTTTGAGGAGACGCATCCACATTCGATCAGCTGAGAGAGAGAATACATGTTTGTTTAATTCAACTCGAACAACTACTAGCTGGGTGGTTACTAGAAGGAAAAAATCTTGTTCATTCTGGTGAAATAGTCAGTCCATCCCACTCTCTACTTTTATTTGCCATTTATTCAATCTTTTATATATTTCTATTTGTCAGTGCACATCCGCGTACATTATACTCGTATGCGTTGACATACTTGTTTTTCTCATAAAATCAAAGATTGTATTAATTATCTTGAGATATTTTTGAACTACTAAAATAACTCGAGTGTTTTTGTTGTTTTTTTCGTCAGATCCAAAAACTGCTTCAATATACAGAAAATATGCATTTTTATAATAATTTAAAAACATAAAACGTAACATAAAATAGTAATAAGAATACATGGATGCCTTGCCTGTGTGTATGTGCGTGAGCAAAATACCATAGAATGTAGTTTAAAAAAAGAAAAATATATATATATATATATATACATATAATATATGTATGTTTTTTGTAACCGGTAAGATGCTCATAATTTTAAAGATATTTTTACTATGGTGTTATTGTTAAAAATTAATAATAAAAAATTGTCTAATCCCCGGGACAGAGGTGAAGTATTTATGTGAAGTCCCGGTTTCCAGCGCAACATTTCCCGTTCCTTCTCAGCATGATTTATTAGCTGTCGGGATCTTCTTTCATTAGTAATGACATTTTTCAACAGGTTTGAGCCACATGCCTCGCTTGGCCGCGGAAGGACTTCCATATGGTTTTGATCATGAAATCAAAGTAT
>NC_061858.1:14931198-14943698 GCF_019202785.1 Penaeus chinensis
GTCTTGGGAATAAAGGTGACATAGTGCCAGCACTCTGAAAATGACCCTTGACGTACTAGAAGATGTAAGATAACAACTAAGAAGCTAATTTAACACTGTCTTCCTAAAATCAAAGAAAACAAGCCGTTAGGGTCTACTCTACCATATTCATCTAATTCTGATAACAGGTACTTGATTTCAGATGACCGGAAAGCAAATTAATTAAAGCATGAAAGAGGAAGTTCAATATCTTCTAAACTTCCTTTTGAATTAACGCTTTCGCAGTTGAACTATATGTAACACTATGAGGCTTCATTAAAGGAGGAACGAAGGACTCAACATCAAAAAGAGATGCTTTAAAAGTTTGTTTTAAATGTTTCTGTGATGCTTCTGAAAGAACTTCTATTAAATGAGGATTATATTCAGAGTTAGCCGCTTTATAAACATTAGCTGCTGTATTTCGTACGGCAACATAATTCTCCCGACAAGGACGAGTGCGGTTAACAGACCAGAGATTGTAGGCTATTTGCTTATGCCTCTAAGCCTGGTGACATCGCTCATTAGACCATGCTTGATCATGTGAACAAGATTTAGCTTTTGCTGGGTCTTCTTCTTTCTGTGCCGTATCAGAGCCTGACGTTGGCGACCATGTTTTATTTCATGGTTGTACAAGGGCAGTGTTCGAAGGTAGTTTTCCCGTTGCCTTCCTTCGGGTGATTGAAGAATTCATCATCTCTCTTACCAGTGGTTCCTCTGCTTGCATTTCTGCAATCGTTGTCTTTGGCGTCGTAGCTGTTCCGCTACGACGCCATGTTCCACTTATGCCATGGCGGCGACTTCCCTTACGACACCTGCGTTTGACTTCTCAAAGTGATATGTCGTTTTCTCGCCGTGAGATTTTTACGACTGCCGCGATGGGGAATTGAACTCGGGACCATGAAGGTCGGAGTCCAGTGCTTTAACCACTGGATTATCGCTGGACTACAAACCTTAATATGATACCTAACAGTAAAACATTCAGAGCATTCACAGGTCAAGAACCGTTATAAACATCTCGCCAAACAATGCTATCTGAAGCATGGTAGACACCACCTCAATTAACTCTCGACTTTAAGAAAACTTAGGGTAAAATCCGGTATTGGAAAGTCCAACTGGATCTTACAAGCTAGACTACGGTGATCGGAAGAACCAATCGGCGCGATGTATTCGACATTAATTATCCCTCTCACATTAGGTAATAAAAGATCCAAAAGAGCGCCTCTCCTGTGAACTGCCCCACAGAAATGACATGTCGATCAGTTGGGGACACAGAATTCGGTGGTGAGCATTAAAATCACCTATAAATGCTGTCATCGAAATTGGGAATTCTATAAAGACTAAAAAGGTTGAAATTATTAAAATGACTACACAATCTCGCTGCCAAGTATTCATGACAAACAAATTTATACTTCATAAAACGACTAGTATTAAAACCAACCCTAGAATATAAACACAAACCTTGGGCTCAATTCCTACCTAGCAACAAGGATTTACTAAAATTAGGTAAAAGCAACTCTGAGGTATGCTTCAATTTAATTCCCCTAAAGTCAACTAAAAGGCTGCCATACTTTGGATGGATAGGACCAGGATTAAACTCAACATCACCCGACAATTCCACTTAAAAAAAAAAGGCCATAAATTTGAGAAACCCAGAGATTCTTAGCACCCCCGACTGCTGAAGGTCTGATTGGGACTGGGGGCCATGGCTAAATCGACGTTCATGATTGTAATAAGATATGGAGAAAGTAAGAAAGAAAACATGAGAAAGGAAAACAAAAAATGCAGGGCTGTGACTTCCTACAATAGGGAAGTGGCTGAATTCTGGAATCTTGGGCACACAGCTATGGCTACAATCCATAGGGTCCACCTCAAGGATGCCGTTGGTAGCAAAACTACTCCTCCGCCCTTGCTATAAGAGAAGGAACCCCTAGAGCCTTTGTGACATGAACACTCATACACTTATTGGGGGTAGATAATAACTGGTGGTGCTCAAGTGAGAAGTATTAAAGGGAGCATTTCATCACACCCCAACCAAGTTGCTCATCTGCTCATAGATATACCACTCACCATGGCATATGCTGGAGATTGCATCAAAAGTTGTGCCTCTTAGCCATGGTAATCGATGCAGTAGTAACACATGTGTGATTCAACACATTATGTATGTCTTCACATCATGATAACCTAGGCACACACACACACACACACACACACACACACACACACACACACACACACACACACACACACACACACACACACACACACACACACACACGACACGGCCACCATCAGTTGATGTCGACCTTGACATTACTGGCTTTGTCAATGCCTGGGCGAAAGCATGTGAGGAGCAAACTTTTGCCCATGCAGCAGGCTCCCTCTCCCCATGCAGCAGATCCTGTCTCTGCAAAGAGTGATGCAGTTTGGGACTAGCGGTGCCACAGGAGTTGCCAGAACAAGATCTTAATTGACAATGTACTGCTTTCGGGACTCCGGCTCTGGATTTTTCCAAGAGGTTGACTCCCGAAGTTTTTTTATCTCATAGATGCCATGGGGCAGTGGATCGTTTTATATAGGGTGAATGAACTCCCATAACCTTTGACCATACACGGACTGAACTACAGTGTAGCAGTCAGGCACCACTATCGTATCTACGTTAGACTCACACAATATATCCAAACCTGTCTGTGTGCATTAGTGTATGCATTCATACACACACACATCACACGTTTGTGCATGTATACACAATTGCATGAACATGAACACATGCACAGATTTGTATATACTGGGTGCGTCTAACATATATATATATATATATATATATATATATATATATATATATATATATATATATCATCACCAAGGGGCTAACGCCGACGGGGGCGCATGGCCGCATCCACCCTTTGCTTCCAGCCACGAGAGTCCCTCATAGCGAGTCCCCAGGCAGGCCCTCAGCCCATTTCTAATACCTCGTGACAGGATTGGTCGAGCTGCCCAAGCCATGACCTCCTAGGTCGTCCCTCCACCCAGGATTGTCTCGCAGTGAGACAACCTGATGGTCAGGGTCATCCAAAGGGAAACGAGCTAGTTGCCCATATAACCTGAGTTAGCGATCCTGGATTATGCAAGTAACAGGTCCCATGCTAGTATCACAGTGTTATAAAAGGCATCAAGACAAGACTCCAAGGCACTAGATAGTGTCCAGGTTTTGCTTCCATAAAGCAAAACTAGCAGTATCATGAAGACATGTAGTTTGGTCCTTCTGTAAATGCTCTTGCTGATCAAGTTCATGACTCCTGCTGCCAGACCAATCTGTCTACAGACTTTTTGGTCAGACAGCCTAGAGACATAGACTACGCTGCCAGGGTATTGTGAGGTTTTCAACCTCACCCCCACCCTCAGACCATATCCATCACCTACCACCCATCCTCCTTCCCTTGCTCTGATCCTTCTATCCCTCTCGTACCCTTGTTCCCCCTCTTGTCTCATTCTCTCATCTTTTCATGCCTGTCTACTTTACTTAATTCACCCCCTTCCACTTGTTTTCCCTGTTTGTTCTACTTTCTACTTCCCCTATCCTATCCTGTCTCTATCCTACCCCTATCCCACCTTGCATCCTGTAGCAATTCCCCTTACACCCCTTCACAGCATCTTCCTGTCCCTTCATTTTTTCTCTTCTCTCAATTCCCACGCTAGTTTCTCCCTCTGCTAATCGTTTTTCCTGCTTGTTTTACCTTTTGTATCTTTCCCTATATTATCTCTTCTTGTTCCTTTGCTTTTGCACTTCCTTCTTCTTCTACGCTGATACCCCCTTTTTTACATTCCCTTTTCCCGTTTGCCCTTCCTTCTACCTTTAACCCTATCCTCTCCTACCCCCATCCTACCCAGCATCCTTCCGTAATCCACAGGGCGAGTCGAGCACAGGCGGACCACTTCCTTCTGCCAGTCAGATTTCCATTCTTCTTTTTTATTTCTGTATTACGCTGTCTCAGTTTACATGTATTTTACGTTTATTTACACCTTTTGGACCTCTTTCGTTATCCACGCATATTATATAAAGGTTCACAAGATGTGCGGAAAAAGGGGAATATCCACATCTTTTTCATCCCTTGCATCTTGAGCTCATTGTTTTAAGTATTTTTTATAATAATTATAATTATCTTAATGAAATTCTTTAACGTTTTATTGCTTTTGATAATGGTTTTATCATTTGGATATTTTATTTTACTTGATGTGATTCTACCCTTTGGATTTACCTTTCTGGATTTACAGCGTCGATGCTAGAAACAAGGTTGCACTGCCCCTTTTGCTTGCTTAGGTGTATCTATGCTGGACGTGTTTCACTCTTTTACATTACGTGAACCCTGTGTGCTTTGATTTTTACTTCTACTTTGAATTTTACTTACTTTTATCTTGTACTTTTACTCGTTTCTTTTATTCATTCCTTACCATTTGACTTGTCTTTTACCTAAGCTTTTACTTCAGCTTTTAGTTTTTACATCCCTGTCTATTTATGCGACCTCATTTACTTCCCCTCATGCTTCCTTTTACCCTTATCTCTTTTTCGTGTCTTTTTACTTACTGTAGCTTGGCTGTTAATTCTTTTTACTATTTTTAATACTTTCTTGAGCCCATATGGCGTATCATTAGTAATCATGTTCCTGCATCTCCAGGGATAGTTGGCTTTTGAACGAACGGGGCCCCCGCATTTTCCTTAGCCCTTAAGCCTTAAGCCTCCCGCTTCACCGGTGGCTTTATTTGGGTTCTTCATTCACATAACCTGACAGTATGCAAAACTGTGAATTTAACGTCCACAACGCAAGCATGGATCTACCGAAAGGGTTCCCCTAACAGGCCCCCAAAGTCCTGAATCTTGGCCCATGGACCTCACCTCATGCTAAATGCATCAAGAGCTGCCACCGTGATTCCAGAGACTCAGATAGGAAAGCAACATCATCGGCAAAGTAAAGGTCTGTATATGTGTGTGTGTGTGTGTGTGTGTGCGCGCGCGCGTGCGTGTGTGAGCGTGAGTGTGTGCGGGCGGGCGCGCGCGCGCGTGTGTGTGTGTGTGTATGCGCGTATGTGTATATCCCACACACGCACACTCACACGTACACTCACACTTACACTCACACTCACACACATACACACAAATACACATACACACACTGCGTGTTCGTGTGCGTGTACGTGTAAATGTTTGTATAAGAATATAAACAAACAACCAAACACCCCCCTTCCCCCCCCCCCCACACAAGCACGCACACGCACGCACACACATATATTTCCATACATACATAAACACACAAGCACACACACACACACACACACACACACACACACACACACACACACACACACACACATATATATATATATATATATACACATTCATACATAAACACACAAACACACATGCATACATACACACAAAAAAAAATCCGTCCGTGAACTATCTATAAGTATATCCCTATAACTGCTGTTAACATTGTTGTACTATTTACCGACAACGATAATTTGCTACATAATTTTTTCTGTCATTTATAAAGTTTGATCCAGAGTTTGCCATGCAGAAAATTTAGTTTTTCCAGCCTGGCAGTCAGATTTAAATACGTAATTGACAAAATTGGCATTCACGCTTAACCAGTCAAAGCCCGATGCCAATACTACAACTCGATGAGCTAACATGATTAATGATAATGATGCTGTCATTAGCATTAGCATTATTATAACGACAACGGTAATGATAAGATTACTAATAAGAATAATGAATCATCATTATGTAGTAATGATAATAATAACAATGATAATAATGATAGCAATGATAATAACACGATAATAATAATATGAACAACAATAATGATAGTAATAACAACAATAATAGTGATGATAATATGTATGAACATAATGATGGTAATAACAACAATGATAATGATAACAATAATGGTATCAATATCAACGACAAAACCAACAATAATACTAATACTATTAATGTGATAATAATAACAATAATAATTATTACAATAACAATTACAATAATAACATTAATCATCATCATCATCAAGGGGCTTACGCCGACGGGGGCGGATGGCCATATCCACCCTTTGCTTCCACCCATGGCAAGTCTCCAGGGAGGCCCTCGGCCCATCTCTAATTCCTCGCGGCAGGTCTCGTCCCACGGGCCTCCTCCACCTAGGATTGTCTCATAGACAACCTAATAGTCAGGGTCATCCACAGGGAAACAAGCTAGTTACCCATATAACCTGAGTTGGCGATCCCGGGTTATGCAAGTAACAGGTCCCATGCCAGTCTCACGGTGTAGCCGCCGGTTGGACACATGGTCCTGCCAACTGTACCCCCATGATCCGGCGAAGGGACTTATTACAAAAGGCATCAAAACAATACTCCAAGGCGTTAGATAGCGTCCAATTTTCGCTTCCATTGAGCAAAACTGGCAGTATCAAGGCCTTGAAGACATGTAGCATGGTCCTCCTGCATAGGTATCGACATCTCCAAATGCTCTTGTTGATCAAGTTCATGACTCCTGCTGCCAGACCAATCCGTCAAATGACTTCTTGGACTGACAGCCCAGAGATAAGGACTACGCTACAAAGGTATGCAAAGTTCTCTGTGACTACAACGTCCTCACCACAAACATGGATCGACTGAACAGGTTCTCCCCTAACAGGCCCCAAAAACCTGAATCTTGGTCTTGGTCCAGACCTATAGGCCCAAGGGCTTCTCCTCATTGCTAAATGCATCAAGAGCCGCTACCAGTGACTCCCAGGATTCAGATAGGATAATAACATTATCGGCAAAGTCAAGGTCTAGACCTTGATATTGCCCAGTGTTGCTCCACACTGACTTTGGATGGTAGCTCTGCCCATTATCTAGTCCATGAAGGTGTTGAAAAGTGGGGGTTCAAGGACACAGCTTTGCCTCACCCCTAACAAGGAAGAAGTTTAACAAGCCCCCACCACACTTTACAGCACTTTCAGTAATGGTATATAGGCTTGCTATTAGGCCAGTAATTCGTTTCGTAATTCCCCTAAGTCTCCCATAATAATTCTCGGTGCACCAAATCAAACGCCTTCTTGAGGTCGATGTAGGTTGCAAGCAACCCACGACCGAACTCACAACTGCATTCCAAAATTACTCAAAGTGCTAGGAAATGGTGTGTTGTGAACATACCAAGAGTGAATCCAGACTGCTCTGGTCTCTGGTGCCTTAGTAGGTGGTCGTGGATCCGTTTCAGAAGAAAGTGGGCGAAATCTTGCCTGATATATTGAGCAATGTAATGCCACGGTAGTGGCTACGGTCCCAACGATCCCCTTTCCCCTTCCAGAGAGGGATGACCATGCCCCTCAACAGGTCAGGGGGAATGGTACCAGACTGCCAGATGGCATTTAAGACTACATGCAAGCCCTGTGCCATAGGTTCACCCCTAGCCTTTAGCAGTTCAGCAGGGATATCACATATGCCTGCAGCTTTCCCACATTTCAGCTTGGAAATCGCCATCCTATCCTCAGTTAGGGTAGAAGATTCCTTGCTGACAGATGAGTCCGGAATGGGTATTGTGATACCACTTGCAACCAAACTAAGTGTTGAAAGGTCTACCTGGTACAGCTGCTCAAAATACTCAGCCCAACATTCAGAAACCCCAACATGATCTGAGATGATCTGTCCATCCACTGAGCAGACTGCAGTCATCTGCAAGGAGGGCTTAGAGTTAAATTTCCTCAGGGCTTGGTAGGCAGGGTGAAGGCCATTAACACAAAAAAAAAAAAAAAAAAAAAAATGGGCCGAGCCCTACGCACCAAAGAGTAACACAAGTTCTGATTGCCATTCAGCCGAGACATGCAACATGCTTCAGTGGCCTCAAATGTCTCAATGCCTTGCCCTCAGGCATACCCATTGGACTCCAATGCTGCATCGAGTGTTTTGTACTTAAAGGACTCCCACAGAGCAACTGGCTCCATCAGATTTTCAAAAATATGGAATCAATCAGACATTGCTGTTGTGAACCCATGGCCACACTCCTCCCTTGGTCTGTCCAAGTGAAACAGCCTAGAGTGACCACTGGAGAGACAAGGAGTTTTGAAGTGGACTAGTAGGGTAGCCACTACCAGCCTATGGTCAGTGCCACAGAACTCGGCACTCTGGTAAACCCTGTAATTCTGGAGGATCCTCCATCGAGTGCTGACAATACTGTGGTCGGTCTCCTTGACCACAGTACCCATATCACTATACCATGTCCAGCAATGTGGATTGGAACACCAATAACAGGAGCCAGAAATCCTCATTCTCTGGGACCTAACAAAGTCCCAGAAAAGGAGGATGTTCTCACTGCTGGGATCAGCTCCCGAGCCATGGGGGCCAACAGACATTTCATAGCCAGCTTGATCACAGCCGGATACCACATTGAAGTCGCCCAGAACAATGCAAATGTCTCGCCAGGCACTATTGTCTGTCACAGATGTGAGTTTGGCATAGAATGCCTCTTTCCTCTCTTTCGTTTGCAAACATCGGTAGGAAGATACACAACAGTAAGAGACATAAAGCCAATAGCATGCTTCAGTCTCAGTGCCATGATACGCTCATCAACTGGTGTTACCTCAACTACCGAGGGTTGAAGGCGGCTAGAGATGGCTATGGCTACTCCCTGGAGGTGATGACCATCGCTGCAGCCTGATAATAATAGTAATAACAACAATAATAATAAGGATAATAATAGCAAAAACAACAATAATAATAATAATAATGATAAAAATAATAACAGCAAAACAACAAAACAACAACAACAACAACAATAATAATAATAATAATAATAATAATAATAATAATAATAATAATAATAATAATAATAATAATAATGGAATAACAATGATAATAATAATAATGATGATAATAGAAAAACACCACCACCAACAACAACAATAATAAGAGTAATAATATCAAAATCTTACAGGAACAGTAATAAAACCTCAACAGCAACGAATAAGCTTGTCCTTTAAACAAGCGACATCAAAGGTCCGCAAGAGAAAAGAGGCGTAATTGAACCACTCACAGTAGAACAATCGACAAACTGTCCAGAGGGGAAAAGTTATAGACTCGAAAAAGAGGCAGGACAGTTCAAAGGGAAATATGAAGCAAAGAATGAAGACAGCTTGTCTGTGGTTAAGGCCCGATCAAACGGGTGATTCCGAAGTCAAAGAGACTGGATGGAATATATAAACAGAATAGGATTTATCAAACGAACGCTCACACTAAAAATGGTTCAACAAGGAAATAGAACTGAAGCCTATTGATATGAAGTGATCGATGTTTCTCTTCCATAAAAAAATGTATAGAAACGGCAGGTTGGGTGACGGGAGAGGATGCACGAAAGTAAAAGGGTAGAACAATGGTTGAGAACAGAAAAAAAGGTTCAAATGGAAATAGGAAATTAATACAATTTTGAGCGTCTGGTTTATTGTAGTTGAAATTAAAGATAAACAACTCAAATGATGAAAATAAACAAATTTTTTTTTTTTTTTGCTAAATATACTACTATTCATGGAAATTATTACAACAGTACTAATGAGAAAACGGTCAATAAATGTCATGACACTGTTATGATTTATCAAATTTTTAACGATAATTATGGCAATGAATAATTTTGGTAATGTCTAATGATTTTGATAATGCGGTATATGAGGAGAATCGTAATTGGGATGATAATTGTAATAATGATTTTGAGTAATGATCATGACGATAATGGTTGTAATACTATGAACCATCACATACTATTATCATTGATATTCATCACTTTTGTTCCATAAACATCATTACTGTTATTAATGTTATTGTCGTAATTCTTTTTATGTTATTACTATCATCATTATTGTTATTGTTATAATTTCTTTTTTTGCGTTATTATTATCACTATCGCTATCGAAACTATCATCGCATTAGCAAAATAGTTGCAGTAGTTTGATACCAACAAAAAAATAATTTCCGTCTCAGTTTAAGTTATAAAAATCTGTGATTATAAAAAGGTCATTTACTAGAAAAAGACACTTTAAAAAAACAAATGAATGAATAAAGGTTGATTACATTCTATATAACGGACATTGCCGTTAGGTAGTAATCAGTGAAACAAGTACAATAACTGTGTTTTGTTGAACTTTATTATAATACTGAGTTTTTACTGCATAAGGAAAAAATAGAAAGAAAAAAAAAAAAAACAAGATTGACGGAGCTCGCCATCGATTTGCGTTCGATTTTAAGATATTCTTATTGCTGATATTACCATTACAATTTATTTCTTAAATACCTAATGAATAAACATCCCTGTTTTCGTCTATGTGTCACACACAAAAAAAACAAAAACAAAAAAATCTTAAAATAGATACATTTCTTCACTTCACCGGCAAATAGACTGAAATCAAGCAAAGCTATCACAGATCTTGTGCCGCTATCAGAGATCTTGTTCAGAATAATTGTTCTTATTAATGCTTTTATAATGCACGAAATGTTGTCAGCTTACGTATACGGTTTACCAGTCTCTCAGGAATGAGTAATATTTGTCACAAAACTTGAATATTGCTAAGGGAAGATTCTACCGACATGAAATAAAAAGATGATAATGTTTATGAGGATGAGGGTGGTGGTGGCGATAATGATGACATGATATACTAATAATGATAATGGTATTCTAATTATATGATGAAAAATGTATGACAATGCTATTGATGATATACATGATAATAATGGTAACATCATACTAAAAATGATATGATCATAATGATGATGATACTATGATGATAAATGAATAATAATAATACTGTAATCACATACTAATCTGAATGATAAAAAAATAGGTAATGATAAAACACTAGTGATGGCTTTGGTAACGTTCATAACAACAGTTCTAATCAAATTGACGCCGGCTATTTATGAGAAAGTATTATCAGCAATCAACAGGAAAGCCTTGGAGACATCCCAACAAAGGCAATCAGACTGATTCGAATTTGATTAACATAATTAAACCGGCAGATGAATTGGCTTCATTAATTAAAGTAACCATTTATTTTTCCTTCGGCTCTACACTAAGATGGATAATTCGGTTTAAGATTACCTTTCCACAAAAGCTGCTTTTATATCAAGTGACGTGTAAATGATATATAATTGATGAAATTGTAGAACTTTAATAATAAGGAAATACAAATAATTACAATAACGATGAGGATGAGGATGAAGATAATGATAACAGCAATAATAACAATTGTAACAATGATGAAAATAATAACGATTACGTTTATAACAACAAAATTAACAACAGCAACAATATTAGTGAAGACTATTACTAATGATAACTCAGACGCTGAATATTTTTGTATACTTATGATCCTATCAAGCAAAATAATCGCGAGTGATATAGCCATAAACCTAATTATCACTTATCATTTATAAGATTAAAGTAGAATTATTGTATAAAAGACAAGGTTCAGCTACCGATGTGCGTCCCCCTTTTTTTTTCATTATTATTATTATTAGGATTCTATTATAAGTTTATATATAAATACATTTCAAAAGAAAGTGCATTCTCTTGTTTCCAGAATACAAACACACACTTCAAAGTCAATGCATTAACGTAGTACAGTAAAAAGAAAACTGGAAAACTATGCTTGGTGATACGCAGAGGAGCAGAAGCGAGGGGGAGACACAGCCCTTCAATTGTTGATTTCTTTAACTGTTGACATTATTATTAATAACATATAACAAGATTTTAATATATCTAATATTGTAAGCCATTACAGAAAGATCTGGACTGGCGATGTACTTTGGTGATCGTAAAGATATAAAATAAAATTAGCTTAAATACTGAATGGAAACCAAACAAATGATAACGACCTAAATAGTAATAACAATTACTATGAGATGACCATGATGGCAGCAGTGATCATAAAACAGATTGTACTAATAACGATTATATAGATGACGATAGTAATAAAAATAGTAATATCAGAGAATAAATATTTACGTATATACTATCATTAATAACAAAAGCAACTACGACTGAATAGGAGTGGCTGTTTTAGCACTAATAATACTAAAACATTAAAGAACGTATACCAGTAATGTTTATTATCATTCATTACGATCTTAATTGCCAAAATTTTCATTGGTAATAATAATAAAGAAGAATAGTCATAATTTTAGAAGGCCAATATATATATATATATATATTTTTTTTTTTTGCAATATAAACAACGTAGTAGTATCATTAATTTCAACAATAGTGTCACAATGGTAATTTTACACATTCTATGGAGTAACACTATGGCTGGAAAGATTGCAAAAGTTTCTTTCAAAGGCCACGATTTATACTCCATTTATGTACTAATATAAGACAGCGGACCTCGCCATCTGTTGCGAAGTGGGTGGGGTGCAGTGAGAAAGAAGGGAGTGCGGGGAACGAAGATAAGAAAGTATTTTAC
>NC_061858.1:14958698-14983698 GCF_019202785.1 Penaeus chinensis
TTAGCAAAAACCCACAGCACTTGGGAATCTTTTTGGGCGAAAAAAGCAATGGCGTTTTTGGTCCTAAACCGGGTTTTGGGGAAAGTCTTTTTTGCCCCGGGACTGGGCTTGCCTCTTGGGGCGCTCCTGGGGCGAGTTTTTTAAAGGGAGGGAAAAGAGGGGTTTTGATCAAAGTGCGCGCGTGCACCCACCCAAAACACACACACACACACACACACCCCCTTTCACTCTCACTCACACACAGACCGCACAAGCACTACACTCAGAGGATATGATCGCATCATTTGTCCGGTACGGGTTTGTTCTGCAGGGTGACAGTACTGGCGCAACTATACGCCTGGTCATCCGGAGTTGGGTGAGTGTCGCGAAGTGACAGGCCATCGGGTTTTTGCGGTACAGGGCGCTGTGGGGCTTGATGTGTGGTTGGGACCGGGCCCGGGGGTTACAATCGAGCACGTTGGATGGGTTGGAGTGGAGCGAGGTAATAGAGAGAGAGAGAGCGAGAGCGAGAACGAGAGAGCGGAGCAGAGAGCGACGGAGAGAGCGAGCGGCGCGTAGACAGGAGAGAGTCGCGACAGAGCGACCGACGGCGAGAGCGCCGAAGCGAGAGCGAGAGAGCGAGAGTACGAGAGAGCGAGAGAGAGAGGGTCGCCGAGCGCGGAGACGCACGGAGCGCTCAGAGAGAGAGAGAAGAGGTACGCGCGATCGAGCGAGCGCTCGCGACAGACGCGACGCAACGCGAGAGATTATCTCAACACACACACATAACACATACCACCAACACTACACACTCACACCACACACACTACTACACACACACACACACTCACACACCCCCACCCCCCCCCCCCCTCAGTTAGGGGTGTATGTTGGTTGATGGGGTCTTGTGTGTTGTGTACAAGATATTATTTGGACATGATTTATTTTATAGTCTTGATTTTACATATATATACATGTATATCTATACTATATATTATATTATACATTTTCTTATCACATACATCATATCTATTTAATTATATATATCTAATGGATTTTTTATATATTATATATTGTCCTGTGTGTGTTATTGTGGGCTATTTGTTTGCATCTGTATGGTGTGTTTGTTGTGTGCGCTGTGTGTGGGGGTAGTTATGGTGTGTGTGTGTGTGTGTGGTGGTGTCGTGTGATTGTGTGTTTAATGTGTGTGTGTGTATATTCGTTTTTTTTTTTAGATTTTCTTGTGTTGTTGGTCCGTCTTGATCTTTTCTGTCGCTGGTGTGTCTCCGTTTGGGTCTTTACAGTTTTGTGTGTGTGTGTATGGTGTGTGTTCTCTGTGTGTTTTTTTTTTCTTTCCCGTTGTTGTGTGTTAGTTTCTCCCTCCTTTTATTTTTTTGGCTTATTCGGCGTTTGTCTGTTGGCCTGCTCTGTTACTGCGTTTATGTGTTAAACATGGATATATGCATTTACACATGTATACATGTGTACACACACACATATCTGTGTGTACATGACATGTGGGTGATACACATGACAGTTTTATATTATTATTCCACAAGTAGAGAGATAAAAAACTAAAAGAGCAGAACGACAGATTGTTCGAAACAACATGAAACCGATGCATCACAGTTCGAAACATGAAAAACCGATCGCCGTTTCACAGATTCAAATTCCTATCACTCAGATGAACGAGTGAGTTCTTTCTCTTTCATTTACCGTCTCAGAGCATCCCAGACGAAGATTAACTGTACTGTGGGTCAAAACTCATCTCTCTCTCTCTCTCTCTCTCTCTCTCTCGCTTTCTATTCATATAACTATCTATCTATCAATATGTCTATCTATCTCTCTATCTCTCTATCTATCTATCTATTCATAAATCTCTCTCTCTCTTTTTCCTTCCGTCTTTCATTCTGTCCTTTTATCTCTAGTTCTCCCTCTCCTTCAATTTCTCGTACTTCCTATGCATCCTTCGGTGGCCTTGCTCTGAAACATCCTCCCATACTGACATAAATTGACTTTTATTTTTTCCAACTTTCCTGCGGGCGCGCGGCTCCGCTCGGTGGATCTACCATGGACCCAATTTCGGGGTTTTTTTTTTTTTTCCAATCGCAAAAGGCCTTTATTGTTGCACGAAAAGGGGAAGTGATCTTGTTGTGCCAAGGGGAGGAGAGAGAAAAGAAGTAGCGCAAGAATGTGAAAGACGGTAGCCCTAATACAAGCAGAGATATCTTATCTAGGGATTGATTTATTTATTATTCCTTTAATGTGAGCTAGGTGGTTAGCGTTCTTTGTTTATCTAGTTACCTTCGTAGATTTGTATGTGAGGGGGTAAAGGGATGAAGTACAAGGTCTTGTATGTGTGTGTCTCCTCTCTCCGTCTCCCTCTCTGTCTCTTATATAATATATATATTATATGATATTATATTATATATATATATATATTATGTGTTATTTAAATATTAATATTCAATATTTAATAATTTAAAGATGAGTATTTAAATGTATTTTAGATTTATATACGTATATATAACAATACATATATAGTGTGTTATATATATATATAATATATATATATATTATATTATATATATAATATATATATATATAATACATTATATTTACACCACTCCACACATATATATATGTATATATATATACATATTATAAATATTCTACTATACATATTATATATTTATATATATATATTATATAATATTATATATATATATATATATATTTATGTGGTGTATTATACTTACATTCATATTTATATCTTATAGATATATATATTTAAAACTTTATATATTATATGAATGTATTATGTATTATACACACACAGTTATATATATTATATATATATAATTATTATCATAATATATATATGTATTTTGTAATGGATATATTTGTATTTATATGATATTACATACTATACATGTGTCGTGTGTGTATTTATAAGTACTGTTATATATCATTATATATTATATATATATATTTATATATTTATACCACTATATATGTATGTGGATAGTTACGTTTATAGCTATAGAGACTCCATTTATAATACACTTCTGTTCTTTATATATAATATGAATATTTATATTATATACTACACACATAGACTATATACTACTACTTTATAATACTTTATACTATATATGTATATATATAGAGAGACGAGATGGAGAGAGAGAGAGATGTCCTTCTGAGTTCGACTGAGAGAGTGAGATGGGCGGAGAGAGTGATTTACAAATATATCATGCCACTCGAGCCATAGGCCTCTCATCATTCTCCTACTTGAGAGGTGAGATGGATAGTTCAGTGCCACTCCCGTACCTGTATTGTATGCCTCTTGTTCTTTTCTATCCCGCGGTTCGGCGCGCCGCCGAGATCGCTAACACTTGTGCTTCGGCGGTGGACTTCCCACCTCCGGATATGTCGTTGTTCGCGGATCGAGCCAGCAGTCAGAGCGCAGGATTTTTACGTACGCCGACTTCGGGGAAGTGTAACGCGGGACCACCTCGGGCGGTTGGTACTCAGTGGGCTATAACGTCGGTTGACCTTCGCGCAGGTCGGTCCAAGCGGAATTAGCTGTGGGTGGTGATGCGGGGCGCCGGGGGGCTGTAAGCAGTATACCCGCGTGCTAGGTGGAGTGGAGGGAAGACCCACGTAGACTCTCGGCATCGAGGGGGCGATGGGGCACTGTGCGTATGTATATATATATCATCTATATTATCATGTGTGTGTGTTGTG
This sequence comes from Penaeus chinensis, assembly GCF_019202785.1. Taxonomy (NCBI): domain Eukaryota; kingdom Metazoa; phylum Arthropoda; class Malacostraca; order Decapoda; family Penaeidae; genus Penaeus; species Penaeus chinensis. Next base: position 14,962,428 of record NC_061858.1, read on the forward strand.
TGTGTGTGAGTTTGTGCTGTAGCAGAGAGTGCTTAGCGTGGTCGGCGTGAGTGAGTGAGTGGGTGTGTACGGTGTGTGTGTAAGTGTGTTGGTTTGTGTGGGGTCTAGGGGGTGGGCGTTGTGTCTGTGTGTGTGTGCTTTGTGTGTGGGTGTGTGTGTGTGTGTGTGTGTGTGAGAGTGTGATGGTGTCGAGTGTGTGTGTGGGTATAATGTGGGTGGTGAGTGTGTGTTTTTCGTGTGTGTGTGTGTGTGTGTGTGTCGTGTGTGTATGAATAGTGATTCTGTGTGTGTGTGTGTAATGGTGATTGTTTTGAGAGTGTGTTGCTGTGTTCTGTGGTCGTGTGTGTGGTCTATAGGTACTCACACTCATCTCTCGTCTCTCATCACCTATCTGTGTTTATTTTTTTGTGATGTGAGTGTGTGATGTGGGGAGTCTGTGGGTTGTGGGGAGTGTGATTGTACTCCGTGGGTGTGCTGGGTGTGAGCCTTGAGAGTTTGTTGTGAGTGTGTTGGGTGAGTCATAGTGGGAGAGGGGATATAGATGTATATTTTATGTTATGTATTGGATATATATAGATTTATATAGTTAATATTTATATGAGTCTCTCACCCCCCCCCCCCCTCTCATCTCTCTCTCCTCTCGCTCGACCGTCGTCTCTCTCCCTCTCTCTCTATTCTCTCTCTATTGACCACTCACACTCTCATCATCCACACTTCACACTCCACTCACACACACACACTTTCACACACAAACACACAACACACACACACACTATATTATATATATTTATATAGGGGTGTGTGTCGTGTTGTATAGGTGTGGGGGTGGGGGTGGATTGGGGACCTTTGGCAAGTGGGCGGGGCGGGGGGGAGCTCAGGGCTTGACCGGGGGGGGGGGTGTGGGTGAGTCGGGGGGGGTGCCCTTAGGGGGCGGTTGTGTATAGGCTCAGTGTTATTTTTTGTGTGTGGATGTAGTTGTGAGAGTGAGTGTGGTGTGTGTGTGTGTATATGTAGAGTATCTCTGTGGGTGTTCTGTGTGTGTACTGGATCTGTGGTCTGTACTGTCGGGTGTGTGTATGTGTGGGTGTTGAGTGTGTGTGTGTGTGTGTGTGGTTTGGTGTGGTGTTTCGTGTGTAGGGGGGGTGTGTGCTTAGTAATGGGGGAGTTGAGGTAGTGTAGAGTGGGTGAGTGTGGCATGTTTTGGGCTTGTATCGTGTATGTGTGATTGGAGTGGGGTGGTTTTAGGTGTATGTGTGTTCCGTGTCTGTGTGATTGTGTGCGGGGGTCATGTGTGTGCTGGTTGTTAGTGTGTGTGTGTGTGTGTGTGTGTGTGTGTGCTGTTTGAGTTTGTGGGGGATGTGTGTGGAGTGGGGGGGGGGGTGGTTATGAGTGGGTGGTGTGGTGTGAATGGTGTCTTTGTAGTGTTTCGTGTGTGCTGTGTGAGTGTGTGTCTTGTGTGATGAGTCTGAGACAGGGAGTGAGTGTGAGGTAGATGGATTTTGTGAGATTAGATAGGTGAGTCGGATAGTGTGTGGTGGTTAGTCGAGAGTTGATTTTCTGCAAGGGAGCGTATAGAGTATATCTTATCGAGTCGTGCGTGCGGGTCTTGTGTGTGTGTGAGTTTGATAGTTATTATATTTTTAATATATATATATGTCGGTATGTCTTGAATATCATATTTATATTTTATATATATTTATATATATATATATTATGGATATGTACTATACTGATGCTATTCATTTATACTTATATATATGAATACATATTATCATAACTATATATTCTATATTTATATATATATATATACGATTATATAATATATATATATTCTATATATTATATACCTATATTATATATCGTGTGTGTGCGTGTGTGTGTGAGTGTGTGTGTGGGTGTGTGTTTTGTTTTCGAATCCGGCTTTATTGGGTTGTGTGTGTGTGTAGGTGTGTGTTTTGTGTGAGGTGTCGTGTGTGCCATGTATTTGTGTGTGTTTGTTGTTGTGTGTGTTTGTTGTTGTGTGTGTGTTTTGTTTTTAATTCCCAGTTTTTCTCAGCCTGTGTTTTTTATTGTTATTTTATTTGTGTGTGTTTGCTATGTGTGTCTGTGTTTGTGTGTGTGTGTGTGTTTGTTTGTAAGTTTTTAATTAAATTTTAAATATATGTGTTTGTGTGTGTGTGTGGGGTTTTGTGATTTTGTGTGTGTGGTTGTGTTTTGTTTGGGGCGGGTAGTGGGGTGTGTGGGGGGCTGTGTGGTGTGTTTTGTTGTGTGGGGTGTGTGTTGTGTGTGTGTGTGTGGGGTGTTTTTGTGTTGTTTTGTGTTTTTGTGTGGGGTAAAAAATTATATGTATTTTTACTATACTATTTATATTAATAAATGAATATTTTTTATAATTATATTATATAAAATATAATATAAAAATTTTTTATGCGAGGGGGAGGAGGGGAGAGTTTTTACTATAACCCCTATATGTAATAGGGCTTTTTATACATAAATATATGTAAAATTTGGAAATGGAGAAAATTTTGTAAATAAAAAATTTGTATAAATTTTATTTTTTTTATAAAAAAATATTTATTTTTTTTGTATTTTTTTTTAAAAGGGATGAATGATATTTTGCATATATATAAATATATATTATATATAATATATATATATATCTATATAAATATACACACACACCCCACACAATTCTGTGTTTTTTATATATATATTTAATTTTATATATAAATTTTTATATATAAAATTCTGTATATATATATATACACCCCACACACACTTTAACTTTATATATTTTTTTTTTTACATTTAAAATAAATATTTTTTTTAGTTATGAAAACCCACATAAAAAATAAATGAATTTTTTTTAAAAGTAACACACACACACCACACACACACACACACCCACAAAACACACACAACACACACACACCACACACCACACACACCCACACACACACCCCACCCACACACACACAATAAATATATTTTAAAATATATATTATTTTCATTTTGTGTGTGGGGTGTTTTTGTTGTGTTGTGGTGTGTTGTGTGTGTGCATGGGGGGTTTGTATGCAAAAAAAATTTACATCTCTATGTAAATTTCACACACCACAAAAAACCCCCACACACACACACAAAACCCCCACAACACACACACACAAATTTTTATTTTTTTTTATTTTTAATATGTATATGCTTTATGAATATATTTATATATATAAATAAGTATACAAAGTAAACTTTATATGTTTTAATAAAAATATATATATTTTGTGTTACGTGTGTTTTGTGTGTGTTCTTTTGTGTGTTTTGTTTTTTTTTTTTTTTTAATTTTTTGTGTTTTTGGCTATTAAGTAAGTTGTGTGTGTTGTGTGGTGTGTGTTTGTTTTTTTCATGTTAACTTATTTATATATATATTTATTAAACCTTTTTTTGTAATCCCCCCCCCCCCCCCCCCCCCTATATATTTATATATAATTATATATATATATATAATATTTGCACATAATATTTTTTTTATATATATATAGATATTATATAAAAAAATTTTTAAAAAAAATTTATATATATCTATATTATTTTCTATATCTTTTTTATATATACTATTATTAAATTATATTATATTATATCTTTCTATTAATACATACCCACACACACACACACAACACACACACCACACACAACATCCAACACACACACACACACACAACAACCCACACACACACAACACATATTTATATTTTATATAATATATATATATATATTTATTGGAATAATACAAGAACATGTATATAATTGAGGTGCGAGGAGACCTAAGGCAGTGAAAAAAACTGCTCGGTATACGGCTCATTATTTTGCACTGCACCGCTAAATAAATGAATGGTCTTATGTTGGTTGATTTCGGATTTCCATCTTGTGGATTTGTACACGATTCTGAGATGAGAAGGTCGAGTCTGTACATGTTGTGGACAGAATTTTTAAAATCATTCACCCCCCTTGGTGAAAGGCGTGGTTTCTGTTGGGAGTTGTGAATGCTGGCGGACAGCAGGGAGAGGTCTGCTCCTCCCCGCCCGGTAGGCTACTCACTTAAAGATTACCACCTTCCATGTTCAAGTATATTTTATGTCCTGAAACCATCGTGTCAGATAATCCGAAACATAATAGTATTTTACATCTAGACAAACCCCCCCTCTCCGCTCCCCCTCACTCCTCCCCCTCCCTCCCCTTCAAGTTTTTGAACTGTTCTGAAGCAGATACGCACTCTCCTTTTTAATAGAAAAAAGACCGCCTCCCTCAATTTATACGATCCCCGCCCCCCACCCCCCCCCCCCCGCTCCTACAAGAACAATGTATTGAAATCACGATATCTGTGCGATCGGAATCTTTTATTATTCCGTAAAATGTTTACGAATGGTGAAAGCTTTACGTATCCGAGATTACAGTACGTTTTTATGTCACTTTGTGTTCCTTGGGAGCTGTTGTGGAAAGTTTTTCATAAGGAATGCATCAAAAGTTTTGAAAAAAAAAAAAAAAAAAAAAACGTTGTTAGGGTATCATTTTTTTTCCAATGAGCGCGGATGGCAAGGAACTTTCCATGGCCATGCCTATTGTAATAATCATAAAGTTTTATTACTCAGTTGTTAATATATAAAATAACTTGTAGATGGCTCTCTGCACGTGCTCTTCGTCCCACCATGGAGTCAGCTATTTTAGTCCTTATATATCTCATCTGTTTACCCTTTTCCTTCTTTTTTTGAAAGCTTCACTTCTATTATTGTATTGTCTTTGATGTTGTTAGTATTATAATAAACATTTTATGATCAAAATATTAATAAGAATAATAACAATGTCAATATTAATAGCACTGGAAAGAAAAAATTCCCGCCAATTCAAGGAATGGTAAAATCAAGATCGGTCGCTAGGGTAAACTGATACACTCCTTGCAGCTGAGCACACGTTGAGCTATCTGTATGTGACAAAATAATATGTCGATTAATACCCGCGCTGAATTGGTGGTTAATACGTAAGAATTCTGAATATATTTGGCTAAGTGGGTCCAGGTGGAGATCATGGTTTAATGTTAATTTGATATTTCCTGGGGTGAGTTAGGTTTTATGTATATCTGAGTTGATTGGCGCCACGGTCTGTGTGGGGAAGTGCATGTCTTGTGGGTACCGTTTAGGGGGGCATAGATTGGTGGGGGGTGTTCTCCTTGGGGAATTTGGGCAGGCGGAGGGGGGGAACAGGGGCAGGGGAAATAATCGGGTTTAAGGGTATGGAGAGGGTGTAGGGTTGGGCGGGGTACGAGCCCGGGGGACAGGATGTTGTGTTGAGCGGTTGGGTTTATTTGTGGGGTGATTTAATTGATTGCTTTTTTTTGGATGGGGGGAATCGGTGCGTTTGTTGGGGTTAGGGTAGTCTCTTCGCTGGGTGTCCTTCCTACGTCGACAACATTGTTTGTACAAAAGAAGAAACGTCGCTTTTGGGGGTCGGTGTTTAGTTGACTCGTCCATGCGATATACCTTTTCGTTAGTATTAGAATATTGGTGTTTAGAATTATCTGGGCCAATTATACACCTACATTGGTTCAACTTTTCATTCTGCGTCTCGTTTCCCCGTGTAGTGAAATCTGTTTGTGCGTCGGGTGTGTGTGTGTGTGTGTGTGTGTGTGTGTGTGTGTCTGTGTGTTTATAAAGAGTGAGTAGCCTAAGAGCAAGCGTTGGCATAGCCATTGTTTCTCCATGATTGTTGGTTTAAATGGACAAACTTTTAGGGTCACGCGCTTCCGGGCGGACTTGCCTCACACTCGGCCTAAGAACTGGGACACTGACAAATGAACGCTCTAACTGTGTTTCGGATAGGCAATCAGGAGGAGCGCCGGGGTTCGCACTTTGCGCTCCTCGCTTTTTGTTCCTTCGAATTCTATGCGTGTTTAACGGCTTTTTGTTGGTGTGAGAGGATTTTTGAGAGGATAATGCCATAAGATTTTGGTTTTATGGGGTGCTTCTCATGCCTTATTACATAGGACACGTGCAACAACACTCACACACCATAGATATATATCTTAGTTATATATGTATGTTTACACTACATAATACACACAGCACTTCATACACCACCAACACACACACACACACGCGCGCGCGGCGCACACACACCACAACAACACACCAACCCACACACACACACCACACACACTCCACACACACACACACACGAAAACAAACATACAACACACACACTTACACACACACACGCACGCGCAGCGTGTGGTTTCCTATGCGCGCGAGCATTATTGCATTCACGCACAAAACACATATTAAAATATGTGTGCATCGGTCTTGTGTGTGTTTAGTTCTATGTCGTTGGGTATGTGTGGGGCGTATCACAGACTGATAGGATAAGATATATTTAAATAATTGGTAGATACAGAGAGAGAGAGCCAGACAGACAAACAGAGACAAAAAGAGTCAGACAAAGAGAGTTCGAATACCATGACACAAAAAAGCAGTTCTGATCTTTTAATTCACTGAAACGCATTCCTTTGTCATCGGATGCTTTTCGATAGCAGATAGCGATGTTTTTTTCTTTTTTTTTTTCTTTTGGTGAAAAAAGATCCTCCAACCGTCAAAAACAATCTAAAATTTTCAAATGGTTAAGAATAAAAAATACGCCTAATTCTTTTATACGTCTATATGATTAACTAGCTAAGTCTTTATACACATTAGTTAATTCCATAAACTAATGAATATTTTTTTTTTTTCAAATCAGTTAATCTTGTGCTTATCCTCTAAGCTGCTTGTCGAATCATAAATCCTATACCATCCTTTCTAGTATAAATTAGCTAGGCTAAATCATCAATCCTTTAATTTCTTGAATATAATTTGTTCATAGCTAACAATAAATAATTCAAATAGGTGATAGTTAAAGCAAACATCAGGAGAATACAAATCCTTTGTAGCTACAAATCGAAAGAGTTTTGTGAACAAACTGAATTTCACATCCAGACTATATTTTGCAGAAACAGAACACACACACACACACACACACACACACACACACAAACCACTCACTACACACACACACAATACACATATAATTGCACCAACACAAACCCTCAGCACACACCACCACACATATATGCACACAACACACACTACACACATATATGCACATCACACACACACCACAACACACCACAACCACACAAACACACTGTATATCTCTTAAATCAGTAGATTTTATACTGTTTTTTTTCCTGTATTTATTTTGTGACAGGGAGCAGAGAGAGACGAGGAGAGAGAGGAGTCGTGGCTCTTAGAGATGTAGGACGAGAGAAGAGATGAAATGAGCTGGAGAGAGGAGGAGAGAGGGCAGAAGAGAGAGGGAAGAGAGGAGAGAGAGGAGAGAGATGCTGAGGAACGAAGACTGAGTGAGACGAATCGAGGAGGGAGAGCGAGGTAAGAGTACAACCGCGAGATGAGAGAGCGATTTGGAGTGAGGAGAGAGAGAGAGACGATGGACGAGAGGAGAAGCTTTGGTCTGCGAGGAGAGGAGAGATGTTGAATCGGAGAGAGAGAGAGAGAGAGTGAGACGAGACGGTGAGACTGAGAGACTGAGAATGGGGTAGCTGAATGAGTTTATGGAGATCGAGCTGGGCGTGAGACGGGGAGAGTGGACTGGAGAACTCGGTGACGATAACGATTGACTTGGCGCTGTGACGGAAGAGGGAGAGAGATGAGATGAGAGGCGAGATGACGAGAGATGAGAGGAGTGAAAGGGGAGAAAGAGAAAGAAGAAGAAAGAATGATGGAGACAAGAGAAAGAGAGAGGAGAGAGAGGACGAGAGAGACAGACAGAGAAGTTGAATTGTGACGGAGAGCGAGGAAGATGAGAGAGCGGGAGACTTGAGAGGAGATGAGAGAGCTCGTAGAGATGAGAGAGAGACGAGATGGAGAGAGATAGGACCGACGTGAGAGAGAGAGAGTGAGACGCTCTCTGAAGAGAGGAAGACTGAGATCGAGACGAGTAGATTGTAGAAAGAGGAAAAGTCTGAGGGAACGGGAGGAAACGAGAGCGAGAGCGAGAGCCGAGGAGCGATGAGGAGAGTCGAGAAGAGATGAGAGAGATAATGGATTGATGTGATGATGATGTGCGCTCGGAGTGATTTTTGGAAAGAGAGCCCCCCCCCCCCCGTTAATCGCCGCGGATCTGTCCCAGGATAGTGGCCTCGTTTCGTTTCTCGTGGTTTATATTGGGCTGAGTCCCCCCCTGTTGGACTTGGATTCTTTCGTCCTTGTGTTGTTCTTGCGGCTATGTCTCGTTGCGTCGTTTGCAGAGATTGAGAGAGATGAGAGAGATGGAGCTGCGCGACTTATACTTTTGAGACGGAGAGTAGAGAGAGAGTGATGAGAGACGATGATTGAGAGAGACAGAGGTCGAGAGAACGGTGAGATGAGACGAGGAGAGATGAGATTGAGTTCGAGAGAGAGAATGAGTATTTTTGAGGAGATGAGAGAAGAGAGAAAGAGAGAGAGTGATAAAGAGACCCCGAGAGAGACTTGACGAAGAGACATCTGATCTGATGTACTTGAGACGTGAGTTGATTTTTGATCGATGAGAGAGAGAGTGATGAGAACGTAAGAGAAGACAGGAAAATGCGGAGGAGATGATGAGAGAGAGAGTGAGAGAGAGAGATTGAACGTTTAGAACAGAGAGTGGTTTTTATGTGAGAGATGAGCCGAGACGCGCGGAGATGCGACCGAGGTGAGGAGAGGAGAGACCGAGAAGAGAGAGAGAGACGGAGAGGGAGTGGAGAGAGGAGAGTGAGAGAGAGAGAGAGATGATGAGTTTACTTAAAAGAGAGAGGGTTTTTTTTTAAGGAACGAGAGAGGACGGGACGAGAAGGATGAGATCGTGATGAGGAAGTTTTGGAAGGAGACGGGCGAGAGGGGAGGAGAGAGATGAGGTGAAGAGCGCGAGAGAGAGTTTTTTTTTTTTTTGTAGAGTTTTTTTTTTATACGGAGTGGTGAGCCGGAGGAGTTTTTTTATTTTTATTTTTTTGTTTTTTTTATGGACGAGAGAAGTTTAAGCGGAGAGAGTGAGTATGTGAGACCTGAGAGAGTTTAGTATTTAGAGGAGAGTTTTCTTTTTTATTATGGAGGCGAGTAGAGGTTTTTTTTTTTTTTTGATTTAGTTTTTTTCCTGAGAGGATGAGTTCTTTAAAGCTGAGGAGAGAGAGTTTAAATTTTTTCGGATGAGAGTTTTTAGAGAGCGACGAGAGAGATGCAGGAGAGGAGGTCAGAGAGAGAGGGAGAGGAGACAGTTTTTTTAGAGAGAGTTTGAGAGACGGACGAGAGTGACGAGAGGACGATGAGGACGGAGAGAGATAGAGGATGAGGTTTTGAGAGTTTTTTTTTTTTTGTGGGGGATGAGAGAGTAAGGTGATAGAGAGATGAGAGTTTAAAGTTTTTTAGGGAGAGTTTGAGAGTTTTAGAGAGTTTTGGAGAAGCGGAGAGAGTTTTCCGCTAGAGAGAGAGGTGCGGACTGGCGAGAGAAGAGAAGTTTTTTTTTTTGTTTTTTTTTGGAAGGGAGACGAGAAGGAGTGTTTTTGGAGAGTTTATAATCGAGAGTTTAGAGAGAGTTTCGAGAGAGGTCGAGAGGAGCGAGAAGGAGAAGAGAGTTTTTGAGAGGTTATTTTTTTTTTTTAGAGTGAAGTATGGGAGAGGTTTTTTTTTTTTTTGTTTTTTAGTTGACGAGAAGGAGAGTTTTTTGAGTTTTTTTTTTTTGTTTTTGAGGGATGAGTTTGAGAGTTTGAGAGTGCAGTTGTTCTGAGAGATGGAGAGTTTTGAGGAAGCGTAGAGGTGCAGGGAGAGTGAGTGTTGTTCAGAGTGAGTTGTTTCGAGAGAGAGTTTATAAGCGAGGGAGTTGAGAACGAGAGAGAGAAGAGTTGTAAATTTAAGGGAGTGGGAGGAGAGAGAGACGACCGATGACGAGAGTTTTTTTGGAGAGGTGGATTGGTGTAATGGAGTGAGTGTTTTTTTTAGTGTCAGACGGGAGAGGAGGATTGGGTGTGTAGATAGAGAGAGTGAGGAGAGAGAGAAGAGGTGGTGAGTAGGTAGATGGTAGGTCTGATGTGGGTGGGGTGTGGTTTCGGTGTTGTGTGGTGGGTGGCATATTATCATGTTTGTTTTAGTTTGTTTGTCTTTTGTTTCCTGTTGTTTATTTCATTGGAAAATATTATTATTATTCTTTGTGGAGTTGTTTGTTTATGCTGTATCGCTGTGACATTTACTTTCTGCATTTACTGTCTGTTTTATTTCTGCCTTCTCCAAAACTATCCCCTGTGTGTTTGCAAGGAGTGATGGTCGGCGAGACGTTTACCATCCACTTGGCGGCAAGGGATTCGAAACGCAAGGTCGCAAGAAGATCGCCTCTAGACTAGATGGAGAACGCTATCCGCTGAAACACACCAGAGATAGAGAGAGAGAGAGAGAGAGAGGAGGGGATGAGATCGGATCGAGAGGAGCTAGGGAGGAAGAGAGAGAGAGATGAGAAGAGGATGAGAGACTGGAGACTGACGAGATCGATTTGATGACGAGAGTATATGTTAGTGAGAGAGATGAGGAGGAGAGTCGAGAGATGTGAGAGGTGAAGAGATTAGAGAGGAGAGAGTTTGATAGAGAGCTGATGGATGGGGCGAGAGAGATGGAGAGAGATGGATGAGGGCGGAGCGTGAGGAGTGAGAACGGAGATGTGTTGATGGGAGGAGAATGGATTTGAGAGAACGTGACGATGGATTTGTTGAGAGATGTGGAGTCTTGAGTGAGGAGAGACGAGAGAGAATGAGAAGATGATAGAGAGAGAGGATTTAAGAGAGAAGAGGGAGAGAGTGACGATGAGATGATGAGAGATTTGGATTGAGATTGGGAGAGGAGAGAGAGAGAGAGAGATGAGATGAGAGATGAGGAGAAGAGAGAGGAGGGATGTTGATCGTACCGACGAGGTGAGATTGTGAGAGGAGAGACCGGAGGAGACCGTGCAAGTACGAGTTTGTACTGGGTTCGTTTTTGTTTTGTATCCCTTCAATGTGTTGATCCCTTCATAATATCACAGGAGTAATATAGAGTAGTTTAGTGTGCTGTGGTTTTCTGTTCAGAGGGGATTGATTAGAGAGAGAGAGATGAGAGAGAGGGAGAAGAGAAGCGATGACCGATGAGAAGAGAGAAGAGGGAGGTGAGAAGTTGTGGAGGAGAGAGAGGGAGAGTAGATCGAGAGAGAGAGATGAGAGATGACGAGAGAGATGAGAAAGTTGAGTGACGAGGTGACTTTGTCGGTGAGAGGAGAGAGATGATCGTGGAGAATGAGGAGGAGGAGGACGAGTGCAGATGAGAGGAGCGAGAGAGAGAGAAGGAACAGACTGAGAGGAGAGCGACGTGAGAGGAGGTGAGAAGGAGGAGATTTTGATGATGAGAGTCAGGAGGAGAGAGATTATGAGATAAGTATTTATGTCGTTGTTCATCCTTCATAAATCCAGTAATATCGAGTTCGTTGTAGCAGTGGGGATAGAGAGACAGAGACGAGAGAGAGGACGATAAGAGAGAAGAGTGAGAGAGAAGGAGGAGTGAGACGATGAGATGAGACGATGAGAGCATCGACGTCGAGAGAAATGGAGAGTAAATAATAATTAATGAATTTTGATTTAGCTCTTATTCCATTTGTCACAATGGATTTTCTTTAGTGTCCTTGTGTGACATTTCTGTCCTGTTTGTGATTTGCTTTCTATAATTACTCCCCGGTGTGCATTTGGTATGGGCCAGGGTGTCGGGGTTACAATCACGTCTGGCGGCGCGTGGGGAGTGGGATCGCTGGTCAGCTCATGATTCGCGTTCGCGGCATCGAACTGGACTGCGACGGCTCTCTGCTCTTCGCATCAACTCTCTCTCTAACTTATCTATCTCTCTACCACTCATCATTCTCCTAATCACTATCTCTCTATATATCATACCGCACTAGCTCCTACGTGCGCGCGAGCGAAGCCAGAGCGCGCGCGCTATATCTACTCTCAACACACACACTCACCACACACATCACGCACTCACTCAATCGCTCTCTATCTCTAGTCTCTCCTTCTCTCCTCTCTCTCTCTCTACTCACACACACAACACACACACACTAAACATTATATGTCGTGTATGTGTTGTTGTGCTTGTATAATTTTTTGTACAATTATATATTTATATATATTTATATTACATATAGATTACATATATATATTTACATTTATTATATATGTATTATATATGTTCGGTGGGGCAAACAAACTCTCGATAGGTCTGTGAGTCCCGATACTCTTTGACCACACTCTGCTCTCTCCTCCCTCCCTCTCTCTTACTCTCTCTCTCTCTCTCCTCCCTATCTCTCCCTTCTCTTTTCTCCTCTCTCTCTCTCTCTCTCTCTCTTCTCTCTCTCTCTCCCTCCCTCCTCCTCCTCCCTTCCACCCTCCCCCCTCACTCACTCACTCACTCATCACTCACTTACTCAATCACTCTCTCTCTCTCTCTTTCTTTCCTATATATCTTTTTACATATCTGTCTCACTCACTTCACTCAGAGAGAGAGAGAGAGAGAGAAAGAGAGAAGAGAAAGAGAAAAGAGGGAGAGGAAGAGAGGAGTGACGATAGAGACGTGAGATGAGGAAAGGAGGAGTAGAGCGTGATGAGAGGGGGAGAGGATGGTGGAGAGGGAGGATGGGGAGGAGACGAGAAGATTCAAGAGAGGGAGGAGAGAGAAGATTGCGGAGGCTGAGAGGAGAGAGATGAGGAGAGACGGGATGAAGAGACGACGGGAGGTGACGATGACTGGAGTGAGGAGAAGAGAGGAGAGATGGAGTGGGGACAGGGGGGAGAGGGATGACGAGGATGAGAGCGAAGAGAGACGGGAGAGAGTGGTGGGAGAGAGGAGGATGAGATGCAGGAGAGAGGTGAGAGAGATGACGAAGATACTGATTATTTGATTTGAGAGTGTTTTGAGCTACCGACTCTGAATGCGGGAGGTCTTTGTTACGATTGACGGTGATTGAGATGAGAAAGATGGAGGTGGAAGAGAAGAGCGAGAAGGTTGAAAGATTGGGAGTCGCGATGGATGGGATCAGAGGAGGGAGTTGAATTTGACTTGGAGGTATAGAGCGGACGAGCAAGATTTGCGGATAGAGGAAATGAGAGAGAGAGGGGGAGGGGGGAAAAGAGACGGAGGAGACGTTATGAGTGATGAGAGAAGAGTGGATGAGGTGAGAACGAGGGGTAAAGAGAGAGAGGTTTAGGAGATGAAGACGACGAGAGTGGCGAGATGGGGAAAGGGGAAAGAAAAAAAGAGGAAAGATACTGAGAGAGTAAGTTATGAAGGGGAGACAAAATATGTTCGAGACCCGAGGAAAGAAAGAGGGGACGAGAGAGTGAAGAGAGTGAGAGAGATGAGATTGGGGAAAAGTAGGAATTGCGGGGACACTGAGATAGATGGCGTGGAGACTGGAGAGGACGAGAGATGAGGAAGATCTTGAGAGTACCCCGAGAGAGAGTTAGAGATGAGACGGAAAGATCGAGAGAGTGAATGAGTTCGAGACGAGGGAAGGAGGGAAAGGTGAAAGAGGATGAGAAAATGAGGAAAGAGTGATCGAGAGAGGGAAGAGAGAGTGAGGAAGTGAGGTATGTGGGGACAAGATAGAGGAGACAAAGAGACTGAGGAGCGTAAGAGGGAAAGGGAAAAGGAGAGGACGTATAAGGAGAGAGTAAGAGAGGATGCGAAAATGAGATGAGGAGCGAGAGAGATCCGAGGGGGGAAAGACGGGAACGAGGAAATAGGGATCGAGGGATACTGGATCGAGGGAAAAGAGAGAAACATGGAGAGGGGACGAGTTAGAGATGAGAAAAGAGGAGGAGATGAAGTAAGTGAGAGAGACAACGAGATGCATAGATATAAGAGTTAAAAAAGAGGAGAGAGTTGTGGAACGATCTTGAAGAGGAATCAATACGTCGAAGAGGTCAGTGACGAGACTCTAGTTCTGACAGAGAGATTGAGAGGATATTAAGATGAAGACTCTGATCGCTGACTGTGAGCATGATCCGGGAAATGATGATGACGAGAGCAAGAGTGAGGAGAGGAGGCAGAGATCGATGATATCGACGATGTCGTTCAAGGGGAAACGACTAATGGAAAGACGAAGAGACGGATAGATGGAAGACGACGACAGGTGGAGACTTCACGGGTGTAAGAGTGAGGGATATTGGGACGAGATTGATCGAGGGAGAGGGAAAGAGGTAGAGCCGGATGGGATGACTGAGACGAGATCGAACGACGAGGGAGAAAGAAAGAGATTGTATGGAGAAGAGGGCAAGTTGTTGTTGATGAGATTCGAGACGGGTGATGTAGAGAGGAGATAACGATCGTAGCTCGAAAAGATGGAAAATAAGAAGTGTTTACGAAGAGTGATGGTGTCGGTGATGATGAGAGTGCAAAAGAGACGAGTGCTTTTCTTGTTCTTGAGGCAATAAGGAGCGGTCTGAGGGCAAACAAGGGACGAGAATTGTTGAGAGTGATGATGACCGGAGAGATGAGCGAGATGTGGACGAGGAAAGATTAGAGTGAGAGAGGCGGAGAAGATCGGATTGGAGAGGGAGGAGGATGAGGAGAAGACTCAGAGATAGATGAGATTCATAAGGAGATGGTAGAGACGCTGATGTAGAGAGGGAGAGAGAGATGTAAGATGTGAGGAGTCAGGGAAAGACCGAGATAAGATGTGGAAGACATTGTGTATGTCTGGAGTTGTTAGAGATTTCGACGAGAGAGAAATTCTAATTGCATTAATAAATTGACGAGAGAGGGATTGAATTAAAAAGAGAAGGGAGAAAAGAGTTCGAGCTCAAGAGAGAGGAAAAAAGACGACCTTAAAGAAAGAGAGGTTGAGCTCGATCGTGACGTTGTAAGGAGACGATGAGTTTCAAGGAACATAGGAAGGAAAGATAGAGTGAGAAATGGGAAGAGTCCGTAAAGACGAACTGATTGAAGTAGAGATAGTAAGATGAGATATGTTTTTTGAGACTCACGATCAAGTGGGAATAAAGAAAAGGAGGGTGATAAAAGAGAGGGAGGAGTACGAGTGTTAAGATGCATAAAGAGCGAAGCAAAGAGGACGGATCGAAGATTGATATGTGGTGAAAAGAGATGATTTGATAGTAATTGTGAGATCAAGGAGGATAAGAGATCACGTTAAGATGTGAGAGGTATAAAGAGAGGAGATGATGAGACTAAGAGTGAGATTGGAAGAGAGACTAATGGACAAGGAATGATAAGAGACCGACTTCCAGCGATCTCCTAACGATAGAGACATACTTAAGATTGACACAGAAGGTGGACAGAGTTTTCCGGAGGCGGGGAAAGATTAAAAAGATCTGAGAGGAGGACTGAGAGAGACCGACTGACTGATTGAGATAGGCAAAGATGAAAGGAGAGAGAATGAGAGGAGAGAAGAAAGAGGAGAGATGAGCTAGTCTCTGATGAAAGAGGAGGGTTTAAAGAGATGAGCTGAGAGAAGCGAGAACGAGTTACAAAGAAGATGAGAGGAAAATGAGGTAAGGTAGGGAAAGACGGTGAGAGGTGAGAAGAGTGAGTCGAGAGAGAGTCTTTCGAAAGAGACCGATAAGTCGTTGAAGCATGCTGACTGATGAGTAAGATTGTGAGAGAGATCATTTGAGAGGAGAGAGAGACTTAGATGATGAGGTGACGAGAGGGGTGTTTGTGATGAATTTATTCGAGAGAGACGATGCAAGATCTTGAGTCTCTGGGAGGGAGGAGAGAGAGAGAGGGGGAGGACGGATGAGACGAAGTCGAGAGAGCAAGATACGGGAGAGATGACGAGAATTTGAGAGCTGGAGAGACGAGAGTTGATGAGAGATTGAGGGACATAGGGGAGAGAAGCTCCGAGAGAGAAGGAGGTGAGATGAGAGAGAGTCTTTGAGGAGATGAGATGAGGAGAGATTGAGGAGTCTGAGAGGCTCTGCTGAGAGAGACCGAGAGGAGAAGTGATACTACTGACCGAGTCGAGAGAGGTGGAGCTTTTTGTGAGAGAGACCCCGAGAGGGAGAGACGACGAGAAAGACAAGATGAGAGGATGATAGAGATGATGATGTTACGAGACTCGAGTGAAGAGGAAGGGAGGAGAGATGAAAGGATGAGATGGAGCTGAGAGCGTGAAGAGAGTGAGACCGGTTTCTGAGACCGATTGAGAAGAGAGAGATGAGGATGTTGCTTGAATGAGATGGAGAGGACGGGTCAGGAGTTTGTGTCGGGGCAGATGATTGATGGACGGAGAGAAGAGAGAGGAGAGGTTTCGAAGGATGTGGATTAGTGTGTTGCGAGAGGGGGGGGGGGGTTGAGAGATCAGAATGACCGAGATGAGAAAAGAGAGGGAGAGACTGTCGTTGATTTTGATGAGCTAGGTCGAGAGATCGCCGAGAGATTGATGAGAGATGAGAGAGGTTGACGCTGATGTTCGTGAGGATTTGTGATTGATGGAGATGAGGGAGAAAGAAGGGAGACAGGAGTGGGAGATACGGGACCGAGGAGGACGAGACACGAGAGTTGAGGTGAGAGCATATGACGATGAGACGATGATGAGTGAGAGAGAGATGACGTGCGAGAGCGCAGAGGAGTCCGAGAGTGAGAGTTTGGAGATTGGAGAGGGACGAGAGAGAGAGAGCAAGAGAGGCTGAGAGAGGAGATCAAGAAGAGAGATTGAGACGATGATGGGTGCTATTTGAGAGGAGAGTGAGAGAGAGATCTTGAGAGAAAGAGAGGGGAAGAGAAGAGAGAGGGGAGAGGAGTTTGGATTGAGACGGAGAGAGAAGAGGTGATGAGGAGAAGAGAGATCAAGTTTTGGAGGAGAAATTGAAATAGAGAGATGTGAGAGATCAGACCGAGGGGGGAGAGAGAGGGTGAGAGAAGGATGTCTGTCCTGATAAGAGGGGAGGACGCGATGGAGGTGGAAGAGAGAGAGAGGTAGGTGGGGAGAGATGAGAGGAGTCGAGAGGGACGCGAGAGAGACGGAGAGGGGGCAGAGGGATGGAGAGAGAGGAGACTGTTGATGGAGAAGAGATAGAATGAGGGAGGACCGAATAGAGGTGATGGAGAGAGAGTGGGAGGAGTCTTGAGAAAGAGAAGGCGAGAATGAGGATGAGATCGAGGAGGGTGCCCCGAAATCATACGAGGGTGCGGTGATGAGGGAGGATAGGAGAGAAATGAGGTGGAAGGAGAGAGAGAGTGTGAGCGAGAGAAAGAAGACGGAGAGTGTGTGGAAAAGGCGACGTAGAGAGGGAAGGATTCGGGAGTGAGAGAGGAGAAGGAGTTTCTTAGTTGCGCCAGAAGAGATGGTATGACAGTGTGTTGACTTATCTCTGTGAAGGAGTTTAATTTGAGTTTCGAGGAGTGATGAGGGGGGGGGAGTTAAATTGAGGTTCGATAGGACTTCTTCACTTTTTCCGATGTTCTGAAGGGGCTTAACTCTTGGTGTCTGTTGAGTCGTGGTTGTGCGGCGATGGCTGAGTGGATGGGAGTACGGGGAGGTTACCGAGAGGTGAGACGGGCAGTATGAAGTTGTGATCGGGAGGTGTTGCGCCGAGGAAGGTGATATCGCTCGTGTTAGGGAATTTGTTGCAGTCCGTCCGGAAGGAGACGAGACAGGATGGAATTTGGGGAAGGGTTGAGGAGAGAGAGGTGGCTAGGTGAGGGAGAGTGGCGAGTGTTGGCGAGAGGGAGCGGTCTGATCTACTGGGATGGACATAGGTGAATGCGAGCCGTGACTGAGAGATTGGGAGGGGTTCGGTGGAGTTGGGAACTGTGAGAGGGGATCGTCGAGGATGGTAGGCTCTTTGAGGGAATGTTCTTGGACGACAGACTGGCTCCGGTGGATGTGGTTTGTGATGAGGAGAATTTGAGTGGGGTTTCGCTTTTCGAATGGATATGTACACGGATTTTGATGGGATTCCGAGACGAGGAGTGTTCAGACCGAGTGAGCGTCCGTTGCGAGGGGTATGAGAAGTGGAGCACAAGACGTTTCCTGGACGAGAGTGGGGGTTTATGACGACCGGACGGAGAGTGATGATGAGGGGAGAGGAGGGTCGAGAGGATGGCTGGGAGTGAGGAGATGTGCTGACTGGAGTGCTCGAATCGAGTTAGATGTTCCGTGATTGTCATTGGTGGAGGGATTTTGAGACGGTACTAGGACGGAGTAGCCGATCGGGAGTTGAGAGAGACGATGAGGCGTCCTGATGTGATTTCGGGGGGAGTGGATTGGAGGGAGGGACACGAAGGTGAGGAGGAGGAGGACGGAGGATGGGATCGGAGAGAGGGGGTGAGCGAAGAGAAGCGGGAGGGAAGTGGTGTAGAGGGCTCGAAGAGGTGCGTGGGTAGGACGTAGTTGGGCTGTGAGTGGGGAGTGATGAGAGGTAGGCGGGGGGGAGAGGTGTAGGGTGTGGTATGAGCAGGGGGAGGAGAGAGGGAGGAGTGAAGTAGCGTGGGGTGTGTAGAGGGTGTACGGGTGTGAGGGGAGGATGGTAAGAGGGGGAGGTTGAGAGTCGGTGCTGGGCAGTGATGAGAGACGGAGAGGAGAGGCGGGGGAAATGCGGAGAGCGAGCGGGAGACGTACGGGGCCGGGCGGTTGCGGAGGGGCAGAGTGAGCGTCCGGAGGGAGACGAGGAGGAGCGGTGGACGAGTGGGGGTTGATCCGAGGTGCGACGGTTGTAGGAGAACGTGGTGGGGGGTTTCAGAGAGGGACGACGGCGACGGTAGCGGGGGGGGGAGTGGAGAGAGAGCGGGAGAGGGAGGTTGAGGCGGAGAACGCAGTGGTGGTTTGGGCTGTGGGGGAGAAGGAGAAGGGGCTCCGGGGAGCGAAATGGGGGGAGGGGGAGAAGAGTTAGAGAAGCGTCTAAGATGAAGGAGAGTGGGGCAAGAGAGGCGATGAGAGGAGATGGTCGTGAGCAGAGAGAGGCGGAAGAGAGCGAGAGCGAGAGAGGGGAGCGGAGATGGAGAGAAGAGGGGATGAGTGTGGATGAGGGCGAGAGATCGAGAAGGAGCGAGGGAGAGGAAGCGAAGCGCTGGAGAGGGGAGAGTATGGAGAGCGAGAGTGGAGGAGAAGTGGAGAGAGGAGAGAGGGAGAGATGAGTGATGTAGGAGGGGGTGAAGATGGAGGGGTTAGATGTCGGGAGTGAATGATTCCGGAGTGTCGGGCTCCGGGTATGTAGAGGTTGATTGATAATGTTTGAGTGAGAGGGAGGGGGTTGATTTGGCGTTGGCTGAGAATGTAGTTTAATGATACCCCGGTCGTTCCTTGGGAGGAGACGGCGCGATTGGGATTGATAAGGGGGTAGGGGAGGAGGAGTGTGAGGGGCATCGGATGGACGTGATTTGTTGGAGTTTTGAGGAGCTGGGAAGACGGAGAGGAGAGGTGAGGCTCCGGAAGGAGGAGGACCTGGTGAGGGATGGAGATGGGGAGGATGGGGTTGCAGAGGACGAAGAGTTGAGGGGAGACCGGGGACGAGGAGCTGAATGTGAGAGTGAGGTGAGTTGAGACGCCGGGGGAGGGGAAGAAGATTAGAGTGAGGGGCTAGTGAGGAGCTGGGCCGGGGAGGGGAGAACGTCGAGGGTAGGGCGAGAGGAGGAGACTTCGATGTTACGGAGCGGGATGCGTGGGGGAGGGGGAGGATGGAGCGGGAGGGACTTGTTGTGAGTAGAGGGAGGGAGTGGGTGTGTATCACGGAAGGGACTTTTCGTATTTTGCCTGCGAGTCGTTGAGGAAGGATGTCTCGAGCGAGTGTGCAGGGGATTGATCGTGTAGCGGGCTGGAGTGCTCGTTGATGGTGCGAGGAGTGTGAGAATTCGTTGCGACGTTTGTGAATGTTGAGATCCGGCTGGAGAGGGTGGTGCGAGAATTGAACGATTGAGCGTGCGTATAATGTATGGTTAGACGGAGACGATGATCCGAGTGGGAGAGGTGAAGGGAAGAGGAGGTATGATCGGAGAGAGAGGAGAGGAGGGAGAGAGGACCCGAGAAGTTACTGAGATTGGCCTGTGGTGTGAGTTGAGCACCGCTTGATGACGTGAGGGTGTGGATGGGAGAGTGGAGAAAGGTGTGATTAGGGTTCGATGACCGGTGGGACGCCTGTGGCTGCTAGGGCGCGGGTGGTGGGGTAGGACACTGGGACTCGAGGATGTCGGGAGAGTGTGTCAGGACATGTTGTTGGGGGGGGCTCGCGGGCTGGGGGAGTGGCTGGAGTGAGGGACTGATGAGGGGATTGGGAGATTTGATGGGGTGGTGAGTCGATGGTGGAGGTGCGTCTGGATTCTAGGGAGAGGAGCATGTAGCGTGGTGAGGGAGGAGGGTGTAACGAAGGAGATGAGAGGCGCGAGACGTTGACGATGATGAGACTTACGGAAGTAGAGGGATGGCTGTATGTTACGGGGAGGGGAGGATTGAGCGAGAGAATTGTGGCAAGGAGCTCTGAAGTTTTTCTTATACGAATTGGTTGTGGGAGAGTTGTGTGAGGATTTCGAGCTATGCGAACGGGAGAGGAGAATTCCCTGAGGTTGGATTAGAGGCGGACGAGAGGAGTCGGATGTACGTTCTGTGGCTGATTCGTAGAGGGGGGTGACACGGATGGTGGAGAATCCGAAGGTTGAGATACAGGAGTAGATAGGCGTGGGGCCGAGAACTCTGGGATGAGAAGGACTGTCGAGTAGAGAGTTGATATAGGGGTGGAGGGGACAGAGAGGATTGGAACGGGGCTTCTGCGGCGTTGTGGGTGATGAGTAGGGAGCGATGTCATGGATTTGCGATGCGGCATGAGAGAGTAGTGAGTGGCTTGCGTAACTGATTAGAGTGTCCTGTGATAGGAGTGAGATTGTGTGAAGTTGACAAGTATGAGCGAGCGGAGTAGGCTCCGGGGAGGGTGATGACGAGGGGGTGGAGGGTTGAGACGGACTGGAAGAGTCTTGTGGAAGGAGACGAGAGGATGCGAGTGGTTGCTTGGAGTTGGATGAGTGACTCGACGAGGATCGCTTGAGAGCGTGGATGAGAGATAGGGCCCTGGAAGCAGGGAGTGGTTGAGAGGGTCGAGATGGGAACCTGACCGCATGTGAGACGGGAGGTAGTGGCGTGAGAGGGAGTTTGGGCCGAGCGTTGATGGACCCGAGTGATTGGGAGGGAGAGCGGCAGATGAGGT
>NC_061858.1:14988698-14991198 GCF_019202785.1 Penaeus chinensis
AATAATGAAGTGTGAAAAATTTAGGAAACAAAGACGACTCTAAACTCATGACCATCATACGGTCTGCATTAACACCATAAATAATTATCTTTTAGTTGACTTACATAAAAAAAAAAGAAAAAAAAAAAAAGATGTTGGGAGTAAAAGCACGAAAACCTTGCGTGGTGTACAGAGGAGGCTCCCTTCATCTGCACAGGGACCCATAACACTGATTGGTTCAATTCAGTGACTCCAATATTGTTCTACTAAACTCTCTATATGAAGAAAATACTAATAATACGAGATCAGGTAAATTCATTATCAAAATATTCTACTGTTTCCTACTGCAGGTATTTCCTTTTATCTTTTTAAAGCTCTCTTTATGTTTTTCGTGTATGTTAAGCGTTTTACATATTCCTCTCTTGCTTGCTTTACATCTCTCCTGTTTCCTCAGTTTTTTTCTTTCTTCTTTTCTGTTCTACTTCGTATCGTTCTTGTTTTCTTTTTTCCTCCTCCTTTCTATTCTTTTTATCCTCTCTTTTTTACGAGCACTCCACGCAGATCGCAACATCGTCAGCAAAATCGGAGCCAGTGACTTGGAAACTGCTAATCGAAGCTCTGGGCGAGAGGGCTTTACGGCGGCACATTTTAGCGAATGCATTGTTATTGTAACTGCGGGAAAAGAGAAGGTTCTGGGTCGCGTCCTAGTCCTCTACGAATAACGGGCACGAAGCAGGCCAGAAACAGGCTCGAATTGGCTGGAAACAGACCAGAAACAGGTTTGAAACAGGTTATAGGACAGGCTCGAAACAGACTTGAAACAAGCCCAAATTGAATTGGCTCGGAAAAGACTCGAATTAGTTATAAACGGACTTGAAACTGGTTCGAATTGGCACGGAACAGACTTGAAACAGGGCACACTCAGACTCGAAACTCAACATATGTACGAAACAGGCTGAAAAGAAACTCGAAACAGCTGTCCCTTCTAATTCAGTACGCTAACACGAACACTTCCTTTTAATAACAAAACATCGTGGCGAACATTCGTCATGCCAGTATATCAACAACGCTATCATACATAAACACAAAAAAGTTGGGCTCAAGATAATGATTAGAGGCGAGGAAGACCCACTAATGATATTCTCGAATTCAGCACTCCCCCCCCCCCAAAAAAAAAAAAAAGAAAAAAAAGAAAAAAGAAAAGAAAAAAAAAAGAGAGAAAGAGAAAATAGATACGAAAAAGAAATTAAGAGAACTGCAAGTAACATTTTTCGACTTTGATGACCAGGTATAAATCTCTTGAGTATATCATTATGTTGCACCAATGCCTTTTATGTTGCATTTCGTATTCCGGTTTATCTCTTTCTCCTGACTTTTTTTCTTTACTTTTCTTTTCTACACATCCACTCAAAATACAGGCAAAAAGACGAGCGTTTATAAACAATGTGTTAACATGTATACATCTACGCTTGACCATCTAATATAAGAGTGTATGAATATACATACTGATAGATAAAATGCTAGACAAATAGAAAGATAGATAGACTGACAGAGAGACAAAGCTGGCAGTTAGATAGGTAGATAGACAGATAGAGAGAGACATAGATTGTCAGACACACATATAAACTGTTAGATAGACAAATAGACAGACAGACAAACAGACAAACAGAAACACATACAGACAAATAGATAGATATAAGGAAAGACAGGCAGACAGACAGAGAGAAAATATACACAAACAAACACCATACCATAGTATCAACACGGAAGAATGTTTTACCATTCAAACTAATTGATAGACAGGTAGAAAGTAGGCAGAGAGGCAGACAGATAAGGTACATAAAAACTTCCTATCCTCTGGCTACAGCCTCCTTTCACTTATATCCCCTGACCAGACAACATGAAAAAATCGCACGTTCCGAGGATTTCAGTTCAATAAAATGATCCAGGAAACACATGTATACATAATTCTCATGTTATTGTAATTAAATAGAGCTTACTCCAATCCCCTTCGCATCATACACAAAGTGAAAACGAAACACATGGAGCAAAAAATGGAAGGATAGTAAAAAATATGAAATAGAAGAAAAATCATAATGATAATGAGAAAGATAATAATGATACTAGTAGTAATAGTAATGATAAGACAGACAGACAGAAATAAAATGATAAGTGCGTATTTCGGGTCTAAACTCGACCGATATCACAATAAAAACTCTATATTAGGGATTCTATATTAGGAAACGAGAAAGCGGTTCCATTTGTTAACATTAAGGCGCCGTAAAACCAGAAATCACCCATTAAAACATCAAAGTAGAAGCTAAATATTGCGAACAGTTTGTTACCAGTAAGAAAGACCTATGTTAAGCTCTGATTGTTCACTAGTATGTTCGACAATGTAGAATTTACGCTAGACAGAAAAACAGCCCCCCCCCCCCAAAAAAAAAAAAAAAAAAACACACACACATCTATTAAAACATTAAAGGGGAGGCTATATATAGGGAACAGTTTGTTACCGGAA
>NC_061858.1:15016198-15018698 GCF_019202785.1 Penaeus chinensis
CTCCGCCCTCATAACAAGGGCTCCGGAGGGCCTTCCTCTCCCCCCGGCCGCCCTTCGCCCTCAAAACAAGGGCTCCGGAGGGCCTTCCTCTCCCCCCGGCCGCCCTCCGCCCTCATAACAAGGGCTCCGGAGGGCCTTCCTCTTCCCCCGGCCGCCCTCCGCCCTCATAACAAGGGCTCCGGAGGGCCTTCCTCTCCCCCCGGCCGCCCTTCGCCCTCATAACAAGGGCTCCGGAGGGCCTTCCTCTCCCCCCGGCCGCCCTTCGCCCTCATAACAAGGGCTCCGGAGGGCCTTCCTCTCCCCCCGGCTGCCCTTCGCCGCGCAGGGGAGAGGCGGGGAAATCATTCTCTAATATTTGTGTAATCACCCCTTCCATCTTCAGAATCACTAGCAGTACTCATTAAGCTTGGTTATAAATGAATTTCCTTCTGCCTGAGGATGTATGAATCTTACGGTATTTGAGCGCTCGGGGTTAGTTCATGATACGAATAGGAGAAATAAATATGAAATATTTATATCAGTATGCTTGCACGCTTCTCTGTATGGCCTTGCTCTTGTTCTATGAATACTTCAAAATAAGTTCAAACACAGGGAATATTTAACCGTACTTTTGCTCTATCACTTTTGCTTACGCATATATGAGACCACAAACACGGTCACAAGGAGTCAGTTACTAAGTCTACCTAAACTTACCTGTTTATGTCGTTCCTTGAATTTCCAGGAACACAAGTTTTATTTCTAATGTTAGTCCCAATGTCATCGGTTAAAAGAAAAATCGTCCCTAATTTGAAATGATTTACCAAACAAGAACTTAGATTATACCTGATTCTCTTGATTGTATATTTCATGATTACCTTCGCGTTGCATCACATTCTTAAACAACAAGTTAAATGAAACTCAATTAGAAGCTGTCTTCCAAGAAATGAGCAAGATTGTCTTGTTTCTATTACGTTAACTTTTTGGGATTTTTCCAGTTGGATTTTGATTCCTGCTCTCTTGTGTTTTGCTATCTTATTATATAGCATGTTATCATAACTGTTATTGTTGTTATTGTTGCTATTGTTGTTATCATTTTAATTTCATCAATGCCATATTTTATTAATTAGTTTCATTTAAATTTTGGAAAATTACATTCCCTATGAAACAGTAAGTCACTTCTTCAATGTATTTTATGCCTTCAAATATCTTTTAAGATAAAGGTGTTCCTAGTAATTCATAATTTGTTTAAACATAAAATCTACATACACACACGCGCGCGCGCACAAAATACTGTTGAAGTTCAGATTCTGAAAATAATAGGGTAACCAAATATTTCTTATACAGAGAGCCTCC
Source organism: Penaeus chinensis (assembly GCF_019202785.1). NCBI lineage: Eukaryota > Metazoa > Arthropoda > Malacostraca > Decapoda > Penaeidae > Penaeus > Penaeus chinensis. The sequence goes on from NC_061858.1 coordinate 15,017,531, forward strand.
AATTAGGCTGTCGGGAGCCGGGTAAGGAATACGAATGCAAAATACGCGTCTAACCATAATCACCGGTTTATACTGCCATCTATTCATCAAACACACACACACACACAAACACACACACACACAAACACACACACACACACACACACACACACACACACACACACACACACACACACACACACACACACACACACATATTCATAAACACACCTACGATCTTCCACTATCAGAGCTTCCATCAAAAAAGAAGAAAAAATGTCCTTCGATTATCTTGAAGAAAACACCAAGTCTCGCCAAACATGTCCGAAACGCACTAAGTTTGCCGCGTCACACCCTCCCATCCGTGAACGATATGCGTCAGGTGTCAACACAGGGAAGAGGACTGTTATTTTCGTGAAAATTTATGGGTGTGTTAACTCTGTTGACTCAGCATTACTAACAAAGCGTAGCAGTTCAATAATAATTCATGGGCTGGTGATGAAAAGGGCCAAGAAATATTCGTGTGTGTGTGTTTGTGTGAAATTTCATTCTTCGTGGAATGGGTGCTTTTATTTTTTATTTTTTTTGTTGGCGTTGAATTCAGATTAACAGAAAGCCACAATATGTTCGTACGGCGCTGAATGTATTTATTTCTTTTATCTTTCTTTCTGTTAATAGATTTGTTGATATGGTTGTTGTAAGCTTTAATGGCTATAACGTGAATGCAGATTAATGAGTGACAGACAAAAATATACATTTCTTTAAGGACACGAACTACTCGATTATTACTCTCTAAACCTAAGAATGCGAGTAATTATGTACTAAAAATATTAAATGTACAGACAGAAATCGTGAATCGAGGTGAAGTCGGATGGGCGAGCCGGTGCCACGTTAATGGACCGCCGAATTTTCCTTGGGGCAGCGGGAAGCGAGCCAGCACTTGCGGAGAGCGACAGGAATGTATATGTGCAAATATGTGGATGTGTGTACATACATGATTATATATATAACTATATATATATAGATATGTGTGTGTGTGTGTACATACATGATTACATATACAACTATATATATATATATATATATATATATATATATATATATATATATATATATATATATATATAGATATGTGTGTGTGTATGTAGGGAATGTAGGTGGAAAAACAACATAGAGAAAATGGTAAGTG
>NC_061858.1:15041198-15043698 GCF_019202785.1 Penaeus chinensis
TTTTCTTCCCCCTCCTCCTCCTCCTTCTTCACCTCCTCCATCTCCTTCCCCTTCTCCCCTCCTCCCCCTCCTCCTCCTCCTTCACCTCCTCCTCTTCCTTCCCCGTTTCCTCCTCCTCCTCCTCCTCCTCCTCCTCTTCCTTCACCTCCATCTCTTCCTTCTACGCCTCTTCCTCCTCCTCCTCCTCCTCCTCCTTCACCTCCTCCACCTCCTTCCCCTTCCCCCCCCCTCCTCCTCCTCCTCCTCCTCCTCCTCCTTCACCTCCTCCTCTTCCTTCCCCTTCTCCTCCTCCTCCTCCTCCTCCTCCTCCTCCTCTTCCTTCACCTCCATCTCTTCCTTCTACGCCTCCTCCTCCTCCTCCTCCTCCTTCTCCTCCTCCTCCTTCTCCTCCTCCTCCTTCTCCTCCTCCTCCTTCTCCTCCTCCTCCTCCACCTCCTTGCCCTTCTCCTTCGCCGGCCGCATCCAGGTAGAGAGTCGGGAGATGAAGCCAGACTGAGGGCCTGGGAAACTGCTCAAGAAGCCTCTCCAGAGATAATGCAGTTTAGATGAGGGTTCTTCATGTCTTAATTTTTCTTATTTTTCCATTTTTCTTCCTTTTACTTTTTTCTGTTTGTTTGTTTTTTACCTTTTTTTGGGTGTTCTTCTCTATTGTGCGTGTTTTCTTGTTTGGGTGATTAGTAGTCTGATCATTCAGAAATTAGAATAGGAAAAAATATTTTGATTTATTCCGATATTCTGGTTTATTCTCTTTGACAAAGTTTCCAACAAGGGAGATCGAGTTTCCTACTCTCCTATTCACACTGCTTTCTTCCCACCGCCGGCTTTGTCCTTTTCTTTTATTTCTTCCAAGTGCCCAAACAACAGAAATAATTAAGATATGGTCTTTGTCTTGTACACTGAGAGTAAAGCAAGAGTTAGAGTCTCCACCGACAGATTAAAGGTTGATATATCCGCTATTCATATTATCTGTAACTTGCTAAACGTAATGTAATTCCGTTTGATATTTGACAAAGACAACATTGGTGTGTGGACGTTTGTGCTTTTCTTTATTTATTGAAGCTGTGTGTTATTCTCGTTTTATTTTTTCTCATTTGATATTTTGTTTGAAGTTTTGTGTATTCATCTTTAACGTGCAAACCTCCACATGAAAAGTTATCGGGACTGTGTTTCAATTCGGGTTTTCTTTCCACCAATTTCCCTTTCTGCTATGACTCTACAGCACAATTGTAACACCATTTATTTCTGTTCATTGCTCCATGATGATAACATCTTACCTTTTCGCAAGCAGTTACTGTACTGTGAATATGTTGGACTATATATTCTCTTTCTTTACATATTGTTGTTTTCTGTATGTGGAAACATTCACTGATTAGAATATGCTTCATTATTATTCGTTTTACTTACGTTTATAGACGCCACACAATTAATTACATATTATTTTTTTGCAACGATAAAATCCAACCTCTTTTCACTTTTTTATTAATTTTCAAATATTCTTGTTTTCTCTTACATATATTTATTTTGATATCTTTCGATGATATCTAACCCCTCTGCTCACACACTTTGTGATAGTGTACCATTTTCCTTTTATTTTCTACATTTGATATCTTCCATTGATAACTTTGCAACCCCTTTGCGTACTTTCACTGTGATTTCCTTTCTCATATTTTCGCAATGTTATTTATTAAGTTTCATTTCCCACATATGTATTTGATATTTAGCAACTAAAATACCACCTTCATATACAATCATTGTAACAATATTCAAATTCTGCTCTTTATTTGCCCACTACTCTATACACGCGCTCTCCTGCATTCGATAACATTCAACCACTTTGTGTACACGTATTGCTATTGTGTTTCGTACATATTTCCCTCCATTATACACTAACTGATCAAATGTATTTCAACTACAACGCCATACACACTTGCGTACAGTTTCTCTGAACTAGACCTACTATACTTTTTACCCAAACATATTACAACGTATTACGTATTTCATAATTAGCAACTGTAACATCCAACTTATTCATGTACTCTTATTTTGTGCGTGTGACACACACACACACACACACACAGTGAGAGAGAGAGAGAGAGAGAGAGAGAGAGAGAGAGAGAGAGAGAGAGAGAGAGAGAGAGAGAGAGAGAGAGAGAGAGAGAGAGAGAGAGAGAGAGAGAGGGAGAGAGAGCGAGAGAGAGGAAAAAAGAAACAGACAGATACCGAATTTATACATTCTTCTCTTCCTTTCTGTTTTATTTCCCTTCGCAATTTACGATAACCGCCGATCGCTCCGACCTCTACGCATCGAGCGAAACTCAAGCCACTCCCTCGGGATTCATGGTTGGTTCGAGGATTAGGTACAAGAGAAGTCTATTGATTCGCCAGTTCATGAAGGGTTTTCGAGGATTCAGTACACGACTTTGTTAAGCTTTGATTCCATACTGTTGGGGGATGGACGCTGGCTTTTTTGTGCTACTGTGGGTCTGTTGAGGAGAGAAAC